>NW_022263019.1:17500-94396 GCF_002021735.2 Oncorhynchus kisutch | reverse complement strand
CCCAGAGCTGCCAGCCTATATGGAGCAGCCAGAGCTGTCCAGTCTGTAAGAGAAGCCACCAGAGCCGTCAGCCTGCATGGAGCAGCCAGAGCTGTCAGTCTGCATGGAGCAGCTGGAGCTGCCAGCCTGCATGGAGCAGCCAGAGCTGTCAGTCTGAATGAAGCAGCCAGAGATGTCAGTCTGCATGGAGCAGCCAGAGCTGTCAGTCTGCATGAAGCAGCCCGAGCTGTCAGTCTGCAAGGAGCTGCCAGTCTGCAAGGAGCTGTCAGTCTGCACAGAGCTGTCAGTCTGCAAGGAGCTGTCAGTCTGCAAGGAGCTGTCAGTCTGTAAGGAGCTGCCAGTCTGCAAGGAGCTGCCAGTCAGCACGGAGCCGCCAGAGCTGTCAGTCTGTAAGAAGCCGCCAGAGCTGTCAGCCTATATGGAGCAGCCAGTGCCGCCAGTCTGCCCAGTGCCGCCAGTCTGCCCAGCGCCGCCAGTTCCGCCAGTCTGCCCAGCGCCGCCAGTGCCCCCAGTCTGCCCAGCGTCGCCAGTCTGCCCAGCGTCGCCAGTCTGCCCAGCGTCGCCAGTCTGCCCAGCGCCGCCAGTCTGCCCAGCCTCGCCAGTCTGTCAGGATCAGTTAGATCCACCAGTCAGCCAGGATCCACCAGTCTGCCAGGATCCGCCAGAAGTGCCAGTCGGCCAGGATCTGCCAGTCAGCCAGACTCTTCCAGATCCGCCAGTCAGCCAGACTCTTCCAGATCTGCCAGTCAGCCAGACTCTTCCAGATCTGCCAGTCAGCCAGACTCTTCCAGATCAGCCTGTCAACCAGTCTCTTCCAGATCTGCCAGTCAGCCAGACTCTTCCAGATCAGCCTGTCAACCAGTCTCTTCCAGATCAGCCTGTCAACCAGTCTCTTCCAGATCTGCCAGTCAACCAGAATCTTCCAGATCTGCTAGTCAACCAGAATCTTCCAGATCTGCTAGTCAACCAGAATCTTCCAGATCTGTTAGTCAACTAGAATCTTCCAGATCTGCTAGTCAACCTGAATCTTCCAGATCCGCCAGCCAGCCAGGATCTACCGGAGCCTACTACCTACCTGAGCTTCATCTCAGTACTGGGCTTCTCTCAGACTGGGCTCCTCTCAGTACTTGGCTTCCCCTCAGTTCCGGGCTGCCCCTCAGTTCCGAGCTGCCCCTCAGTCCCGAGCTGCCCCTCAGTCCCGAGCTGCCCTCAGTCCCGAGCTGCCTCAGTCCCGAGCTGCCCCTCAGTCCCGAGCTGCCCCTCAGTCACAAGCTGCTCCTCAGTTCAGTGGGGTTCTGGCTGAGGACTATTAGGCCATGGTCGGCGGCGAGGGTGGATTATCCCAGGACGCGAAGGGGAGGAACTATGACATTTATGGAGTGGGGTCCACGTCCCGAGCCTTCAGCCGCCACCATGGACAGACGCCCACCCGGACACTCCCTATGGTTTTGAGGTGCGTCCGGGAGTCCGCACCTTAGGGGGGGGGGGGGGGGGTTTCTGTCACGCCTTGGTCATAGTGTTTTGTGTTTTCGTTATATATTTTGGTCAGGCCAGGTGTGACATGGGTTTATGTGTTGTGTTTCGTAATGGCGTTTTATAGGATTTGGGATTGCTAATGATTAGGGGTGTGTCTAGTTAGGTTTGGCTGCCTGAGGCGGTTCTCAATCTGAGTCAGGTGATTCTCGTTGTCTCGGATTGGGAACCGTATTTGGTAGCCTGGGTTTCGCTTTGTATTTCGAGGGTGATTGTTCAGGTGTCTTTATACTGATAACAAGTTCAAACAGGTGCCATTAATACAGGTAACGAGTGGAGGACAGAGGAGCCTCTTAAAGAAGAAGTTACAGGTCTGTCAGAGCCAGACATCTTGCTTGTTTGTAGGTGACCAAATACTTATTTTCCACCATAATTTGCAAATAAATTCATAAAAAATCCTACAATGTGATTTTCTGGATTTGTTTTCTCATTTTGTCTGTCATAGTTGAAGTGTACCTATGATGAAAATTACAGGCCTCTCTCATCTTTTTAAGTGGGAGAACTTGCACAATTGGTAGCTGACTAAATACTTTTTTGCCTCACTGTAAGGTAGTAGTTTTGAAATTGTTAGTTAGATTACTCGTTGGTTATTACTGCATTGTCGGAACTAGAAGCACAAGCATTTCGCTACACTCGCATTAACATCTGCTGACCATGTGTATGTGACTAATAAAATTTGATTTGATAAGTTTAGATAAGCCCCAAACCAGGAAGTACTAGCATAATCAAAATGTTATTGAATGAGGGCAGTAGCTAGCACTTTCATGGAGTCCTTATCAAGCAGCTTGGACTTTCTAGCCAAAAACTTAGTCCTGGCATTAACCTTCCCTAGCACCTTATTGGCCATGCTCACACCTCCCAAGCTTCCATCAAGGATACATCCCAGGTAGCTAACAGAGGTTTTAGTTGTCAGCACCTCACCCCCTAACTCCACTCTGATTTCAGACAACCTACACACTTTAGGTCTGGATCCAAAAATAATTGCTAAGTGCAGAGAGTGCTTATTATCTTGAAGCCATTTGCTAATGTTAGTAAGCTCTGTGCTAAGTATGCTCTCCAACAGAGTTTTACTTTTGTGAGACACCAGAAGTGTACAGTCATCCACATAAAGAAAAAGACGGCAAGAACGAGCATCTTTCATATGGTTAATATACAATAAAAACAGCAGAGGCCCAAGCACGCTCCACTGCGGAACGCCACAACTCATTGGTTTTGCCTGAGATGGTGAACCATTAACCTCTACTGATAAATAGGACTTTACCCAGCCTAGAGGGACACTGCCTCCAGTTTGGAGATTAGGAGACAGTGGTTAACTGTATCAAAGGCCTTCTGTAGGTCAAGCAGTACCATTCCACACAGATTTCCCTCATCAATCTCTTTCCTGATGAAGTCAGTCAAGTAAAGTAGACATGAATCAGTGGAGTATGTTTTTCTAAAAACCTGACTGAAAATCATACATTAGACCCTGTCTGTTAACATATTCATATATTTTCTCATGTACAATTCTCTCCGAGATCTTTGATGTTACACAGAGGATAGATACAGGCCTATAATTCCCAGGGTCAGACTTCATCCCCTTCTTATATAGAGGTATAACTTTAGCTTGTTTCATGTCCCTGGGAAAGGTACCTTGTTCAAGAGTGAGATTAATGAAATGTGTAATACAAGGGCCAATTTGCTCAGCAGAATCTATTAGAAACCTTGCAGGAATATTATCCAGGCCTGTGACTTTGGAGCATTTAAGCTCTGCCAGCATACTGACTATTTTGGCTGTTACTACCTTTGCAAAAGAAAAAGAGTTTGGCTGAACCCCTAACTCTACATAATAGGTATTGAGTTGGTTGCTTCCATACAAACCAGAACTGGTGGGCAGCTTGCTAACCAGCTTGCTGGCAACAGAAGTTTAAAAAAAAGAGTTTAATTCATTGGAAACCTTTGCTTTTTCATATACCATCTCCCCTTTGATGTTCAGTCCAATACTGTTTAGTATGTTTTTGGTAGTACTACTACAGCCTAGTTCCTTAAATGATTTCCAAAGCTTTTTAGGGTCGTTTTTGTTTTCAATGATTTTCTCAGCAAAGTAACCCCTCTTAGCTTCATCCATCCTGCTCTGTGCTTCATCCATCCTCCTCTGTGCTTCATCCATCCTCCTCTGTGCTTCATCCATCCTCCTCTGTGCTTCATCCATCCTCCTCTGTGCTTCATTTCTGTGACGTTTATATAGGACAAAATCATGCTGCTCTTGTACATTTTTGAAAGGCCTTATTCCTTGCTTGGATAGATTCTAGAATCTCATGATTAAACCAAGGGCTAGATCTCTGCTTTACCCTGACCCGTCTAAATGGGAGCCATCACATTCACCACATCAAGGAATCTACATTTAAAGGCTTCCCAGGCACTGTCTTTCCCTACACTATCGAGCACAGATGACCAGTCAATTTTACCCACTTCCTCACTAAACTTTTCTACACATTATTCTTTGAGTCCTCAGATTATAACAGTTTTGTGACACTTAAATATATAATTACAAATTCTCCTTGTGCAAAATGTAATAAAATGATCACTGATTCCATAGACTATTACTCCACTCTGCGATACTTTAGATTGATCAGACACCAATATTAAGTCATTTGTACTTTGCCCTGTTTCACATATCCTGGTGGGATCTTTTATCATTTGGGTCAGAGAAAGTGATCTACAGAAGTGCATAAATACATTGTGGGTTGGGCTTTTCTTTCTGCAGACATCAGTATTGAAATCCCCCAACAAAATTATTTCCTTCAACAGGGAATCATTACAGTTTGACAACACAATTTCAAGACCTTCATAGAATGCATTCTGCTTGGGCAGCCTATAACACACCCCCAACAAAATTGGCTTGGTTTTGGGAAGGCAGATATCCAGCCAGACAATCTCCAGATCAGCGGTTTTTAAATTTGTATTTCACCTTTATTTAACCAGGTAGGCTAGTTGAGAACAAGTTCTCATTTACAACTGCGACCTGGCCAAGATAAAGCATAGCAGTGTGACACAGACAACACAGAGTTACACATGGAGTAAACAATAAACAAGCCAATAGCACAATAAACAAGTCAATGACACAGTAGAAAAAAGAAGGTCTATATACAGTGTGTGCAAATGGCATGAGGAGGTAGGCAATAAATAGGCCACAGGAGCGAATAATTACAATTTAGCAGATTAACACTGGAGTGATAAATGAGCAGATGATGATGTGCAAGTAGAGATACTGGTGTGCAAAAGAGCATAAAAGTAAATAAAAACAGTATGGGGATGAGGTAGGTAGATTGGGTGGGCTATTTACAGATGGACTATGTACAGCTGCAGCGATCGGTTAGCTGCTCAGATAGTTGATGTTTAAAGTTGGTGAGGGAAATAAAAGTCTCAAACTTCAGCAATTTTTGCAATTCCTTCCAGTCACTGGCAGCAGAGAACTGGAAGGAAAGGCGGCCAAATGAGGTGTTGGCTTTGGGGGTGATCAGTGAGATATACCTGCTGGAACGTGTGCTACGGGTGGGTGTTGTTATCGTGACCAGTGAACTGAGATAAGGTGGAGTTTACCTACCATAGACTTTTTGATGACCTGGAGCCAGTGGGCCTGGCGACGAATATGTAGCGAGGGCCAGCCGACTAGAGCATACAGGTCGCAGTGGTGGGTGGTATAAGGTGATTTGGTAACAAAACGGATGGCACTGTGATAGACTACATCCAGTTTGCTGAGTAGAGTATTGGAATCTGGTTAAATCCGATCTGACATTATAAGCAATGTCTGATATTACAAACGCACATATTCCCTCACCATTCCAATTCTGAACCTTCCTGACAGAGTAATTACCTATCTCAATTTCTGATTCACAAACAGATGAATCCAACCATGTCTCAATAAAACATAAGACACCTACCTCTGATTTGCAAACCAACAGGCGTATCTCATCAATCTTCGGTAGTAGACTTCGGATGTTTAAGTACACAAAATGTAAGCCCTTCTTCCCAAAGGCCCCATTGATTTCCCGATCCACTTGTAATTCGCCTCCCACTGCCCTGCCATCTTCCCACTGCCCTGCCTCCGGTGGCCTCTCTGTCGCCATGGAACACCCCTCCCCAGGTGCCACTCCATCATACTCACCACCATGTCCCCCGTCATTCGCCTCTGGTTGCTTCCACTCTGCTGTGGACCCCCCCTCCTCCGGTGGCCTCTCTGTCGCCATGGAGCACCCCTCCCCAGGTGCCACTCCATCGTCCTCACCACCATGTCCCCCGTCACTCGCCTCTGGTTGCTTCCACTCTGCTGTGGACCCCCTCCTCCTCCGGTGCACTCTCCACCCTCGGTAAGTCCTCTGGTCCCACTCCACCTTCAATGCTCACACACCCCGTGGGTACAGCACACCCACAGCAACGGTAGGCTTCATTGACCCCTTGCCCAAAGCTAGAATCGCTGCATTTTAAATGAATCCACTGCGCGCATTCCAAACATACCAAAGCTTTGCTGTTACTCTTTATCCACCACATGGGTGCATAGTCCGTTTGATGGGGTTCGTGATAAAGTGAGGTCCAGGGCATTGATGGATATCAACCGATAAGAGAAGGCATAGAGTTATAAGATCTCCACCATTCATTTGCGATTTCAGACTGGATTTTGATGATCATTTTGGTTTGTGCCAAGGTGCTATGAAAGTTTGGTATATAACATTCTTTCCAAATCCAAAGTGCTGGATGCCATTAAAAGTGTTTGCATGACTGAGAAGTTGCTGAGAATGTACTATTCTTTCATCTAAATAGCAGATGCAATTATTTCCAGTAACATTTAAAATAATTGGAGATTGGATTGGAACTGCAGGAGGATGACTGCCCACTGGCCCCTGGTCATCTTCCATAACGTCATTGATGTGTCATACAATGCCTTCTCAATATGGAACAAGATCAACCCTACCTGGATGCTTGATAAGCTGTTCAGGGGCTGAATATTATAATATCCACCTGAGGCTGCAGCAGACAAGAGGAGGAGATGCCAATTCTGCCCCTCAAAGAAGGACTTTATAAACCAATACTATGCGCTGCACGTGAGAAATACATCTAGAAAGTCTGTGCAAACACACGTGCATACTGTCCTACATGTACTAATTACAGTTGATTTATTAATGTTCTTTACGTTTTTGTTTCTATTGTATCTGTGGGTGGGGGTAATGGTTTTAAAAAAATGGGAGTAGACTAGTATTTTGTATTTTTCATTGTACAGTATATAAGAATATATCACTATGTTGCCAAAAAAAGACCTACTTTCTGCACATTTCTGCTACACCAGAGCACTGGAGCCCTGGTGAGCAGCCTTGGCACCACTCCTCCAGGCTGAATGCCTACTTTAGCCCGGCCCCTCCAGAATGCAGGCACAGGTCGAACCGGGCTGTGGGGGAGCACTGGAGATCTGGTGCTTACCACTCGCACCTCTCCATTAGGCTCAATGCCCACTTACGCCTGGCACGGGCGGAGCGCAGGCATAGGACGAACAGCACCCTCTCAGCTCCCTGGAGACACGGTACGCCGAGCCGGCGCAGGATACCCTGGGCCGAAACGGCGCACCGGAGACCAAACATGCTGGGCTGGCACAACCCGCCCTGGCTGGATGCCTACTCTCGCATGGCACTTGCGGGGGGCTGGCCTATAGCGCTCCGGGCTATGAGCGCGCACTGGCGACACCGTGCGCTTCATCGCATAACACGGTGCCTGACCAGTACTACGCTGCTTCCGGTAAGCACGGGGAGTTGGCTCAGAACTATCGCCTGACTCCGCCAATCTCCCCTTGTCCCCCCCCCCCCCCCAAAGAAAATATTTGGGAGCTGCCTCTCGTGCTGCGGCTGCCTTAGCTCATATCTCCGCCTCTTCGCTTTCACCGCCTCCAGTTCAGCTTTCGGGCAGCGATATTCCCCAGCCTGACTCCAGGGTTCCTTACCGTCCAATATCACCTCCCAAGTCCAGGAGTCCCGAACCCTCTGCTCGGGTCTGTTGGTGGTGGGTAGTTCTGTAACGATCTTCTTCATCTGAGGAACAGGAAAGATCGGACCAAAACGCAGCGTGGTAAGTGTCCATGTTAATTGAATATGACTGAACACGAAATACAAAGTGAAACAACGAAAATCGAAACAGTCCTGAAAGGTGACACAACACAAAACAGCTACCCACAAACATCAGGTGGGAACAGGCTATCTAAGTATGGTTCTCAATCAGAGACAACGATAGACAGCTGCTTCTGATTGGGAACAATACCAGGCCACACACATAGAAAACATAGAAAAACATCATAAAGTGCCCACCCCAACTCACGCCCTGACCAAACCAAAATAGAGACATAAAAAGGAACTAAGGTCAGGGCGTGACACTATCTCTTGCTAAAGAATTTGTTTACACCTATGCAGTACCTTTAGCAATAATAATAATAATAATAAACCTCTGCTTTAGTAAAGAAAACAATTATGACAGGTGTGTTGTAATAAAAACGAGGGTCCACTGATTTAATTCAGTTATACTGCATTGTGAAGAGGGAAAACTCAGATATTCAGGAAGTTTGTGATGAATGACAGGTTGTTTCCTCATGAAAAATAGATTAGGGGTTTAAAATTAAATTAAGCTGCTTTATTTTAGGGGTTTATTGAAGGTGGGTCATTTTTACCCTTAGGACAAGGGGAATACACCGAATGTTAAGACTACACAATGGTTAGCTGTTCATTACCATTTCAAAGAGCACCTCGTCTGATATAGATTACCAAAGAAACACTCCTCTATTTCATTGAATAGAGCATTATTGGGTTTGGTAAGGGTCTGTGGGCAGCTGTGGGCTACTGTTTAAACCTGCTAGAATGAGTCAGATTGTTTTTCTGTACACCTAACCCCTCCTCTTCGGCAAAACCTGAGCCCTATAGAGGGCGTGGTCTACTTATGTCAAGCCAGTCGTTGTGTTGGGCACACACTTTTCCCAATACCACATCACTGTCTGATCTTTCAGCACTGCTTGTGGAGATCCATGGCTCTTATGGGAGGTCTTCTCCTTCAGGCTCCCAGCACGGTGACACTGCTGGGGGCTGTGCTGTTTCTACTGGTCCTCTACCTCTGCTCCTCTGGTTCCAGCTCTGAGGAACAGGGGAAGGAGCCTCCAGGACCGAGGCCGCTGCCCCTGCTTGGTAACATGCTCCAGCTGGACCTCAAGAAGCCCTACTGCACTCTCTGCGAGGTAAGATGAAGTCATCCTTTGCTTTCAAAACAAAACATGTTGATGTTGATTTGATCTGTGAGATTTGATCTGTTTTATCTCACTTACTGTATGTATTTTTTTTGCTATTTCACCAGGTTTGAAAAGTTCAGTAAGCAAACTGATGAATGAACTCTGGTACATTGTATATGCTTTTACCTGGTTAATGTTGTTTTAATGTTTTATTCTGTAGTGTATTTCAATAGATATGTCCCGCCCAAGTAGCCTGGTCCCAGATGTTTTTTGTTGGGAACCAGGATATGGACAAAATACTTTGTGACAGTGACCAATGTGTTGCAAGGAAAGAGATGAGGTCACTTTAGAATATTGAAAGTAAAGGGGATACCTGGTCATTTGTACAACTGAACTCATTCAACTGAAATGTGTCTTCCGCATTTAACACAACCCCTCTGAATCAGAGAGGTGCGGGGGGCTGCCATAATCGACATCCACGTCTTCTGCGCCCGAGATGCACCCTGGAATATCCCTTCAGGGATCTTGTTATAACAGACCTGGGTTCAAATACATACAGTGCCTTGCGAAAGTATTCGGCCCCCTTGAACTTTGCGACCTTTTGCCACATTTCAGGCTTCAAACATAAAGATTAAAACTGTATTTTTTTGTGAAGAATCAACAACAAGTGGGACACAATCATGAAGTGGAACGACATTTATTGGATATTTCAGACTTTTTTAACAAATCAAAAACTGAAAAATTGGGCGTGCAAAATTATTCAGCCCCTTTACTTTCAGTGCAGCAAACTCTCTCCAGAAGTTCAGTGAGGATCTCTGAATGATCCAATGTTGACATAAATGACTAATGATGATAAATACAATCCACCTGTGTGTAATCAAGTTTCCGTATAAATGCACCTGCACTGTGATAGTCTCAGAGGTCCGTTAAAAGCGCAGAGAGCATCATGAAGAACAAGGAACACACCAGGCAGGTCCGAGATACTGTTGTGAAAGCCGGATTTGGATACAAAAAGATTTCCCAAGCTTTAAACATCCCAAGGAGCACTGTGCAAGCGATAATATTGAAATGGAAGGAGTATCAGACCACTGCAAATCTACCAAGACCTGGCCGTCCCTCTAAACTTTCAGCTCATACAAGGAGAAGACTGATCAGAGATACAGCCAAGAGGCCCATGATCACTCTGGATGAACTGCAGAGATCTACAGCTGAGGTGGGAGACTCTGTCCATAAGACAACAATCAGTCGTATATGGCACAAATCTGGCGTTTATGGAAAAGTGGCAAGAAGAAAGCCATTTCTTAAAGATATCCATAAAAAGTGTCATTTAAAGTTTGCCACAAGCCACCTGGGAGACACACCAAACATGTGGAAGAAGGTGCTCTGGTCAGATGAAACCAAAATTGAACTTTTTGGCAACAATGCAAAACGTTATGTTTGGCGTAAAAGCAACACAGCTCATCACCCTGAACACACCATCCCCACTGTCAAACATGGTGGTGGCAGCATCATGGTTTGGGCCTGCTTTTCTTCAGCAGGGACAGGGAAGATGGTTAAAATTGATGGGAAAATGGATGGAGCCAAATGCAGGCTCCCCCAAAAAACCTTGGGTCAAACGTTTCGGGTAGCCTTCTACAAGCTTCCCACAATAAGTTGGGTGAATTTTGGCCCATTCCTCCTGACAGAGCAGGTGTAACTGAGTCAGGTTTGTAGGCCTCCTTGCTCGCACACGTTTTTTCTGTTCTGCCCACAAATTTTCTATAGGATTGAGGTCAGGGCTTTGTGATGGCCACTCCAATACCTTGACTTTGTTGTCCTTAAGCCATTTCGCCCCAACTTCGGAAGTATGCTTGGGGTCATTGTCCATTTGGAAGACCTATTTGCGACCAAGCTTTAACTTCCTGACTGATGTCTTGAGATGTTGCGTCAATAAATCTACATAATTTTCCGGCCTCATGACGCCATCTATTTTGTGAAGTGCACCAGAACCTCCTGCAGAATTGCACCCCCACAACATGATGCTGCCACCCCCGTGCTTCACGGTTGGGATGGTGTTCTTCGGCTTGCAAGCCTCTCCCTTTTTCCTTGAAACATAACAATGGTCATTATGGCCAAACAGTTACATTTTTCTTTAATCAGACCAGAGGACATTTCTCCAATAAGTACAATCTTTGTCCCCATTTGCAGTTGCAAACCGTATTATGGCTTTTTTATGACTGTTTTGGAGCAGTAGCTTCTTCCTTGCTGAGCAGCCTTTCAGGTTATGTCGATAGAGGACTCGTTTTACTGTGGATTGAGATACTTTTGTACCTGTTTCTTCCAGCATCTTCACAAGGTCCTTTGCTGTTGTTCTGGGATTGATTTGCACTTTTCGCAAAGTACGTTCATCTCTAGAAGACAGAACGCGTCTCCTACCTGAGTGGTATGACGGCTGCGTGGTCCCATGGTGTTTATACTTGCGTACTATTATTTGTACAGATGAACGTGGTACCTTCAGGCGTTTGGAAATTGCTCCCAAGGATGAACCAAACTTGTGGAGGTCTATTATTTTTTCTGAGGTCTTGGCTGATTTCTTTTGATTTTCCCATGATGTTAAGCAAAGAGGCACTGAGTTTGAAGGTAGGCCTTGAAATACGTCCACAAGTACACCTCCAAATGGCTAAAATATTGTCAATTAGCCTATCAGAAGCTTCTAAAGCCATGACATCATTTTCTGGAATTTTCACAGCTGTGCACACTTAAAGGCACAGTCAACTTAGTGTATGTAAACCTCTGACCCACTGGAATTGTGATACAGTGAGTTATAAGTTAAATAATCTGTCTGTAAACCATTTTTGGAGAAATGACTTGTGTCATGCACAAAGTATATGTCTAAACCGAATTGCCTATACTATAGTTTGTTAACAAGAAATTTGTGGAGTGATTTTAAAACTAGTTTTAATGACTCCAACCTAAGTGTATGTCAACTTCCGACTTCAACTCTATCCTTGACTCTGAATATTTTGAAAGTGGCGTGTTTATCTGCCAGAGGAATTAATATGGAGGAGACATTTTCTGGAGCCAACTCAGGGTCAGGAATACAGGAGACATTGACTAAATCAAACATGGTAGAATTAGTATATTGCTGTTTCGTATTCCCAATACAAACTATGGGACAATGATCACTGAGATCGTTATGCAAATACTCCACGACACATATTATTTGGGGTTATTAGTAAGAATTAAATTAATCAAAGAACAGTTCAGTTTTTTTCATATTTAGCAGTGTGGGTTTTGAGATCAATTGAGTCAGAGTAAAATCAGTACATATCTTAAATTGATCTGAGGCTGTGAATGGCCAATCCAGATTCAAATCCCCTAAAATGACCCACTCCGAGGACAGAACAGGTGTTAAACATTCAAAATATAGCACCAATAGCATCCGTCATGGCAGCAGGGGGGGCAGTACATACCAGCAACTAATACATTTGTATTTTGGTTTATCGACAACCAGGTCGTCAAATTTCTTGGGAACAAAAATATTTATTTAATAAGTCACTTTCTGAGCACTTTTACAATGGGCAAATATGAATGGAAGATTTCATTCAAATCAAAAGGGGTGTTGTCAAAAAAGCATTTGAATTCTAATGATTTATTCTGTTTTAATGGGCACTGTTAAAACAGGATAAGACCCTGTTTTAATAGGCACTGTTAGAACAGGATAAGACCCTGTTTTAATAGGCACTGTTAGAACAGGATAACACCCTGTTTTATTAGGCACTGTTAGAACAGGATAAGACCCTGTTTTAATAGGCATTGTTAGAACAGGATAACACCCTGTTTTAATAGGCCCTGTTAGAACAGGATAACACCCTGTTTTAATAGGCACTGTTAGAACAGGATAACACCCTGTTTTAATAGGCACTGTTAGAACAGGATAACACCCTGTTTTATTAGGCACTGTTAGAACAGGATAAGACCCTGTTTTAATAGGCCCTGTTAGAACAGGATAAGACCCTGTTTTAATAGGCCCTGTTAGAACAGGATAACACCCTGTTTTAATAGGCCCTGTTAGAACAGGATAAGACCCTGTTTTAATAGGCACTGTTAGAACAGGATAACACCCTGTTTTAATAGGCACTGTTAGAACAGGATAACACCCTGTTTTAATAGGCACTGTTAGAACAGGATAAGACCCTGTTTTAATAGGCACTGTTAGAACAGGATAACACCCTGTTTTAATAGGCCCTGTTAGAACAGGATAAGACCCTGTTTTAATAGGCACTGTTAGAACAGGATAAGACCCTGATTTAATAGGCACTGTTAGAACAGGATAAGACCCTGATTTAATGACCCATGGAACTTACAATGCAATGATTGAAACGAAGGAGAAGCTTTATAAACTTTGTTGCTTTATTCTTAACAGGAATATCTTATTAACAGACAGGCGGATGCAACTACCCTCAGAACGTGTTGGACTGCGTCCCAATACTCTTAGCAATACTTGCAATTTAGCAATACTGCAGACCGATGATGAAAATGAAGTAAAATAGACCTCACTCTATAAAAATATGTTCCACTACCGTAGTCTTCAGTGTAATTAAATGTAAAAGATATTGGAAGTAGCCTATGAACCGATCATAAACTAAATATAATAATGTTTGTGTGTCGCGCAAGCTCATTTCTAGGATAATGTTTTATAATTGTACATTTAATGTGTAGTGATTTTGATGCATTTTAGCTTTTTTGATTGAGTTTTTGCCCCACCAATATTTTCATGTTCAAATCTCAGACCCGGCTCACAGCACACAGCTGGTGAGGTGAAGGGTGGAGGGTGAACCCCGGTAATGGTGTGAGATCCAGATCATCCTCTGTTACTCCAGGAGGAGGAGAGAAACGAAAGCGCTGCAGGAGGGAGGTGAAGAAGAAGAAGAGCTCCATCCTGGCCAGACCCTCCCCCAGACACACCCTACGACCTGCGAGAGAGACCAAATATACAGAAAATAGCATGAAGTCTGTCCAAAAGGCAACCTGAATTGATCTACTTCTTGCAATTAAACAATTTGTTATATAATGAAGTTAATCTACCTGCAGAGAAGGCCATGAAGGCGTCCCTCTTGACAAATCCTCCCTGCTCATCCAGAAAGTGTGAGGGGTTAAAGGTGTGGGGGCTCTCCCATTCGCTATCATCCTGTAGGACCGACGTCAGTAGAGGAATCACAGACGTCCCCTGCAGTAAGGGTGGAGCATAGGACCCCTTATTTTCAGAGTAAAAGTGATGAAACGTTGTTTAATAGGAATGGATTGAAACTTCAGGCAGAAATATATACTTATGGCATGCCCATACTCCAATATTTCACAATAATGTGTTGTGCTCTGGATGCCGTCTTTTTGCATTTTGCATGGACAGAAATGGTTTGAGAACATTCCAAGATTTGAAAGATACATACAACTCCTTTTTTCTATATTTACTACTAAAGTCAGCTATGCTGCTACAGAGTCCCCTGGGAAACCCAACTACCAAACCTTCCAGTGATAGATTTATAAATACACTATCTGGGCTCCCAAATGAACTGATCTCTATAATATATAAACAACTTTTGGAAAGCTGATATTCTGAGCTAGCCATTTAAACAGTATGTTCCACAGATCTAATTCAATCTGAACAATCATTTAACTGGAACAGTTATGGTATGGTGAAGATCCGGACTGTGCCCTCTGTTCCATGCCAGCCAACCTCAGGCACATTCTCACGGGGTGTAAAACAAGCCTCACCCAAGGACGCTACACTTGGCGTCACAACCAAGTCCTTAAAAACCTTGCGTCCGCCCTGGAGGACAAGCGAGCTGCCACCAACTCCCTACCATCCCAGCAGCATCACACCCCTTACGGACAAACTTTGTCCGCGAAGGGGCTAAACCACCGAAGCGCGGCTCGACACCATTAGAGCGAGACCAGCTGCGCTTGGCCCGCGACTGGAAAATGCTAGCTGACATTGGCCGGCAACTTGTGTTTCCTCCGGAGATCGCAACCACCACCCTAAGACCTGACATGGTGCTCTGGTCCCGTTCGCTCAAGATGGTCTTCATCATTGAGCTCACAGTACCCTGGGAGGACTCAGTAGATGAGGCTTATGAGCGAAAGCATCTGCGCTATGCCGATCTAGCTGCCGAAGCACGGCATCATGGCTGGAACACAGAAGTCCAACCAGTGGAGGTGGGCTGCAGAGGTTTTGTGGCAACATCTACAACCAGACTGCTTAGAGACCTTGGAATTAAGGGCCAGAGCCAGCGTTCGGCAATCAAAGCTGTATCGGAGGCGGCAGAAGGCAGCAGTCAGTGGCTCTGGATGAAGAGGAAAGACCCCAGCTGGGCCCCGAAGTGAGAGGGCCAGGAGGTATGCGGTCAACAATGCTTGACTCAGGGAGGAGGACGCCCCTGCCATGCATAGTCCCATGGGATGTTGGCTATCATCAACAAGGCAACTCCTATGACTAATTGGGAATGGGACGCAAGCGTAGGATTGATCACCCTGTCGCTGGCCGCCTTTGGGGAGGGTGTATAGTGTGAAAGGCCGAAACACCCTAGGAACCAAAGGTACACTACTGACGATGTGCTCCCCAAATTTCACCAGGCTCACTGTTCATTAACTCTTGGAAGTGCTTGCACAAAGGATAGTAACATCTCATCCTGTGTTCTTGGAATCTAGATGTCACGTATACTCCCTCTCCGGCGCACTAGGTCACCAGGCAGCTCATTATTATACACACACACCTGTCACCATCATTACGTGCACCAGCACCTCAGACTCACCTGGACGCCATCACCTGCCTGATTACCTTCCATATATTACTCCCTTTGGTTCCTTCCCAGGCGTTATTGTTTCTGTTTCTGTTTCATGTCTGTGTATTGTTTGTTCTTGTTTTGTATTATGTTTAGTTTATTGATTAAATTATTCACTCCCTGATCTTGCTTCCTGACTCCCAGCTCACATGTTACAATAGAAAAATATGACCTTGGCATCCTGTAATCCCAACCATACATTTATACAGGTGGGTGGGAGGCATGGTTTCCAGGTGGAGAAGGAGGATGCGGGGTTGGATAGGGACTGAAGGGGGGAATGGATTGGGCTTCTATTTGAATGCATTTCTTTTATTGTTTTTGAACCTGTAACTTCCCTTCAGGAAAAAATACAATTTGAAGTTGGTCACAAAATAAACACAGAGATTTGGATATCCAGGTATCTGACCTTTTTGATGAAATATCCCTGGAAGGTGACATCTCGGCTGGTGGTGTGAGGGACGGCCATGGGTGTAATGCTGGCCAGTCTCTGGGTCTCATGGATCACTGCATCAGTGTAGGGCAGGTTCTTCCTGTCCTCTACCAAGGTTTGACGACTTCCTATAACCCTGCTGATCTCCTCCTGGACCTGATCTGAGACAGAAAGGAGGGAGGGTTGGAGTTAATACAGTGAAATGTACACTGAGTAGACAAAACATTAAGAACACCTGCTCTTCTTTCCATGACAGACTGACCAGGTGAAAGCTATGATCTCTTACTGTCTCTTGTTAAATCCACTTCAATCAGTGTAAATGAAGGGGAGGAGACAGGTTAAAAATGGAGTTTTAAGCCTGAATACAATTTAGACTTTATTTAACCAGTTAAGAACAAATTCTTATATACAATGACGGCCTACCAAAAGGCCTCCTGAAGGGACAGGGATTAAAAAGAAGTTAAATATAAATAGGACAACACCACGACGAGAGAACACAACACTACATAAAGAGAGACCTAAGACAACACAGCATGGTAGCAGCACATAACATGGTACTAACATTATTGGGCAGACAACAGCACAAAGGGCAAGGTAGAGACAACAACACATCACACAGAGCAGCCACTGTCAGTAAGACTGTCCATGATTGAGTCTTTGAATGAAGAGATTGAGATAAAACTGTCCAGTTTGAGTGTTTGTTGCAGCTCGTTCCAGTCGCAGCTCGTTCCAGTCGCAGCTAGCTGCAGCGAACTGATAAGATTATCGACCCAGGAATGTATGCGCTTTGGGGACCTTCAACAGAATGTGACTGGCAGAATGGGTGTTGTATGTGGAGGATGACGGCTGCAGTAGTTCTCAGATAGGGGGAGTGAGGCCTAAGAGGGTTTTATAAATAAGCGTCAACCAGTGGGTCTTGCGACATGGATTGTGTATGTGTGCCATTCAGAGGGTGAATGGGCAAGACAAAAGATTTAAGTGCCTTTGAACGGGGTATGGTGAAGGTGCCAAGCGCATCGGTATGTGTCAAGAACTGCAACGCAGCTGGGTTTTTCACACTCAACAGTTTCCAGTTTGTATCAAGAATAGTCCACCGCCCAAAGGACATCCAGCCAACTTGACAACTGTCAAAAGCATTGGATTCAACATGGGCCAGCATCTCTGGAATGCTTTCGAAACCTTCTACAGTCCATGCTCCAACGAATTGAGGCTGTTCTGAGGAAGATGTTCCTCAGTTAACGTTTAACCTTCATTAACCAAGCCATCCTTATCTAGTTTCATAATATATTCTTCAATCTGGCTCTTTGCCAATGTTTATAACACACTGAGTGCTTTACTGTTTAATGTCTGTGTGTCACAGGTGGCACATTAATTGGGGAGGACGGGCTCATAATAATGGCTGGAATGGAATCGAACACATGGTTTCCATATTTTTGATACCACTCCATTCCATCCATTATTATGAGCCGTCCTCCCCTTAGCAGCCTCCTGTGGTGTGTGTGCGTTCATGTGTTTGTGTTTATATCAATCCTTACCCTGTATATGGGGGTACTTGGCCATTAGCAGCAGACCCCAGCGCAGGGTTGTCCCGGTGGTGTCGGTACCAGCACCAAACAGGTTACCAACACTAAATACCAGGTTGTCGTCATGGTAGAAAGAATCCATATTGTCAGATTCCTAACAGAAACAGACGCTCAGATGACATGAGTTATGTACAGTCAGTCTTTCCTCAACTCTTAGCCAAGAGAAACTGACATGCATAGTATTGATATTAGCCCTCTGATTACAATGAAGAGATAAATGTGTCATGCTGTTCTGGGCAGATTAAGTTGGCCCTTATTTTGACTGGACAATAATTAAGATAAGATCAAACTAGAGCTTGCTTTGTGGAGAGTGGTGCTTCTACACCTGCATTGCTTGCTGTTTTATGCTGGGTTTCTTTACAGCACTTTGACATCAGCTGATGTAAGAAGGGCTTTATAAATACATTTGATTGAAAAAAAGCAGAGCATCTATTTATCACGGACAGTCCTCTTCAAATCTTTACAATCATTGAATCAATATGTTCTGACCATGAGAGTTTACAATCTAATGTAACACCAAGTAATTTAATATCCTCAGCCACACCATTGATTACCAGATTCAGCTGAGGTCCAGAACATAGGGAATGATTTTTATCAATACAATGCTTCATTTTGGATATGTTCAGGACCAGTTTATTACTGGCCACCCATTTTCAAACTGACTGCATCTCTTTGTTTAGTGTTGCAGTGATTTCACTAGCTGTGATTGCTGACGGGTTGATTCATCAGCATACATGGGCACACAGGCTCTGTTTAATGCCAGTGGCAGGTCATTGGTAAAATAGAAAAGAGTAGAGGGCCAAGAGAGCTGCCATGCAGTACACCACAATTTACATGTCTAACATTAGAGAAGCTTCCATTAAAGAAACCCCCCTTTGGTTCTATTAGATAGATTGCCATATTGTGGATTCAGAGCTGAGGTTGAAAAGCCATAACACATAGGATTATTCAACACGTTATGGTCACTAATATTAAAGGCTGCACTGAAATCTTTTTATTATACATTTCTTTAAACCAATCATCAGTCATCTGTGCCAGTGCATGTTCAGTGGCCTTCTCTATAAGCATTCTGAAAGTCTTAATTTGTTTACAGAGAAATAGCATTGTATTTGGTCAAACACCATTTTTTCCAACAGTTTACTAAAAGCTGGCAGTAAGATGATAGGTTGGCTGTTAGAACCAGGCCTGAGGACAAACACTTATCTAGGCTCAGATTAAAGGCATGACAGTTGTCAATGCAAGGAGGTTTGTCATTATTGATCGACAATCATTTCTTCACCTCACCTTCAGCCAGTCAGATGTGCAGCCAGACTTATTAGCCACTTCTTTTGCCCCATCTCTATCAACTATACAGTTATTCAATTCCTCATCAATCCATGGAGCCAGTTTCTTAAAAGGTACATGCTTATCAATAACTAGAAGAAGCAATTTCATAAATGCCTCAAGTGCAGCGTCTGGATGCTCCTTATTAATCACATGAGACCAACAAATATTTTTTAACATCATCCACATAAGAGTCACAGCAAAATGTGACTTCTTTTTTTCTTCTTAAAACTGCATAATTGATTAAGGGCTTGTAAGTGCATTTCACTGTAAGGTCTACACCGGTTGTATTCGGCATGTGACAAATACAATTTAATTTGAATTGAAAATCGTTTGTATGATCTCATACACTATTTTAGTCCCATCTTTGATTATTATTAACCATGACGGCATACCCCGGCCAAACCCTAACAATGCTGGCCCAATTGTACGTCGCCCTATGGGTCTCCAATCAAGGCCAGTTGTGAAACAGCCTGGAATCGAACCAGGGTCGGTAGTGATGCCTCTAGCACTGAGATGCAGTGCCTTAGACCTCTGCGCCACTCAGGAGCCCCCATCAAGAATTTCACACACATTATCTGGATACTGACAGTTAGAACTCGGTGGCCTATAGGAGCTACACTAAAATAGGCTTTAGAGGAGGCAGGTGAACCTGCAACCACAACACTTTAATAACACGAGATCCTCTATAAGCATTACAGGGATATGGCTCTGAATATGTACAGCAACAACTCCCCCATATGCATTCCTGTGTCTTCTGTAGATGTTATATCATTGTATTGCTAATGATGTATCAAATGAATTATCGATGTGAGTCTCATAAATGGCTAATATATGAATATATATCTGATGTTAGCAAGTTATTAATTGTATTAACCTTATTTCTAAGGCTACATATATTAAAACGTCTTATGGGCAGGTGGGACGGTAGTTACATCACAAATGGTCCTTTTGTTCGATAATGTCCTTTATATCAATAAAAACTCAGTTTAGCTGGCACGCTTCAGTCAATAATCCACCCAGTTTCCCTCCATCAAAATGCATACAAAATGAATCCCAAACATTACTAATAAATTTTCCAAACAGTCAAACAACGTTTATAATCAAACCTTAGGTACCCTAATATGTAAATAAACAATAACATTTAAGACGGAGAATCGTTATTGTCTTTACCGGAGAAAAATACCAAAGAACGCGCTCTCTTCCACACGCTTGGAAACACTATAGCGAAATGGGAGCCACCTAGAAAAAATACAATTTCTGGCTCATTTTTCCAAAAACCCAGCATGAAACTCTTTCTAAAGACTTGACATCTAGTGGAAGCCCTAGGAACTGCAATCTGGGAGGATTTATAATAAAATTGATAGCCATTGAAAATAGTGGTAGGCTGAATTTCTTTTTTTTGGGATGGTTTGTCCTCGGGGTGTCGCCTGCCATATCAGTTCTGTTATACACAGACATAATTTGAACAGTTTTAGAAACTTTAGAGTGTTTTCTATTCAAATGTACGAATAGAATTATATGGTTAATATAATATGGGCTATTTTTAGCCCTTTCCTGGGTAGCTTATCAGAGAGACACAATATGGAAAACAACAAAAAAGCAACATAACAGATAATCAACACATTATTTTAAATCAGCCTGAGGAACTGTTTCAGTGTTTGAGTCTGACTTTACATGTGATTCTACTGATACAGAGAACTAGTTAGATCCTCCCTCAGCTGGCATTCAGTCAAACTGGTTGAATCAACATTTTCCACATAATTTTAATTAAATTATGTTGAATCGACGTCGAATAGATGTTGAATTGACTTCTGTGCCCAGTGGGATGTTAGTGTTGGACAACTGAAGTTAGTTGTGATTTTCAGCAGTAAAGTGAACCACAAGGTGGTGTAATAAGTCATATAAACCCGGCAGTTTGGTTCCTGGATACTGATTATCCGAATGTCTTGGTAACTTAGACAATATACCACTAGTGTGGCGCAAAATTACTTATTTACTGTTCTAATTATGTTGGTATCAAGTTTATAACACCAGCAAGGCACCTCTGGGTTTTGTGGAATATGGCCAATATACAAGGACTGTATACAGGCACTGCACTTCGCGTCATGCAGTGCCTCAGCTGTGGTAAATTAACCAGATACCACACCCCCTCTGACCTTATTGATTAATTCTATTCTGTATAGTCATACTGAGCAATATTAATGCAACACTTTGTTATGAATGACTGAGATGCAGATTCCGCATGAAGTCTTCATACCTCCAGGGTCTGCTTTCGGACGAGGAACGAGTCCACAAAGCCTCTACACATGTGACGGTTCAGAGTCTCCTTCAGGCCCCTCGCCAGCTCTGTCACCTCCATCTTCATATCAGCAACATTCTTTTTCAGATGTGTCAGGTTGTTTATCCACGGACCCAACCAGGGAAACATGTTGTACATCTACACAGAGATTCAGGTAGAATACGCATAAAACCATATTATATTAATTATAACACACCACAACTATGATTAGATCATTAAATACAAATGTGATGCACATAAATATGTAATTATTAGTTGTGAGCACCAATAGTGATATTCAATATTATTTGATATCGATATGAGCAAGGCATATTGTAATGTCAGTTTATTATTTTTACTATTCTGTAAAAAGAACACATTACTTTTCCTGCATACACAAAACCCTCAAATTAAATTTAGCATATTTAATTAATTGCCTGTTGATGGTCCTATAATATAGGCCTCCCTAACTAACCAGTATGAATACAATATTATAATACTAGAATATTCACGCCTGGCCCAACGGACAATCTGCTAACAGTTGTCTGAACTTCAAAGAGCCATGGAAGTGAACAGAAAAGTGAACATACACAGGTGCAATATATTTTATGCAAACTGATACGATATGGAATCACAAAAATGGTACTGATATTGATATAATTTTGTATATCGGTGCCCATCACTAGTTATTATGTAACCATATTATATTTAATAATTACAATGATATAATTAATTGTACAAAATATTTTAGCAATTTAGCAGACGCTCTTATCCAGAGCGATTCACAGTTAGTGCGTTCATCTTAAGATAGCTTGGTGGGACAATCACATGTCACAGACATAGTAAGTGCACTTTTCTCAAAGTAGTTTTGAGGAAAAAGTCAGCAAAGTCAGAGCTAGAAACCTGTTGTTCAGGAACTTTTTTGAGGGGGTGGGGGGCGAGGAGGGGTTTATTTAAGATACTTTTTGAGGAGATGGAGTTTCAGGTGTTTTCGGAAGTTGGGCAGGGACTCTGCTGTCCTAGCTTCAGGGGGAAGCTGGTTCCACCATTGGTGTGCCAGGACAAAGAGCTTGGACTGGGCTATGAGGATTTTATTTGATATGTTATACGTATACATCATGAATATTGTATATAATTTATATAATAAAACATTTTAATTTGCAAGAATTCATAACAGGTGTTCTGTTTCCTTGTTTTATTGATTGCACTGAGACAGACATTAATTACTCAGAAAAAACAGTAAAAACAAAATGGTCTGAATAAGCAGACTACCTGAATTGATGCAGAACCTATAAGGTGAACATTCTCATTGGTCCTGTTCACCATGCCTGTGAATAGTGGGTCAGTGTATTCAAACCTGCTGCCGTAGACAATGGCCGAGATTATGTTGGAGGCGGCATAAAGCACAGGCTGTGCTGTGTCAAATGCCTTACCTGTAATAGACAAAACATCTAATTAATTACAAAATAAGCTTTCCAGAACCCACACGATCACTTAGCTATTTACTAATAAAGTGGTTAAAAATAGCCAGATTTTTAACCAGGCAATTAAGCCTAGGCATCCCCTATAAATACATCATACTACTTCTACAACTAGTGAAAAGATACTGATTCTCTTACCCTCATGTTTTTCCAACACTTCAATCAGGTAGGGGATTTCCTCTAAGATTTTCTCCTCACTCCCTTTCTTGCCCATCCCAAAGTTTCTAAGGTTTGTCAGGGCAAAGCGCCTCATCTCTTTCCATGAGTCTCCATTGGCAAACAGAATCCCTGTAGAGAACGTAGTTTGTTTCCATGACAATTCAAAGTGTAATATTAATAAATAATATTTACTATAATATGCCATTTAATAATGATCATGTACACATATATATATATATATATATGATCCAGAGATACTTTGGCAGATTATGTATATACATATATGTATGTGTGTGTGTACATGATCATTATCATGTACACACATGGTGAATGCAGAGATCAGGCTGTCATCCTCTGCAAATAATATAAATGTCTAAAATAGTTACAGATGATCATGACCAGAAAGGATGCAGAGATACTTTGGCAGATATATATACATAATCTGCCAAAGTATCTCTGCATCCTTTCTGGTCATGATCATCTGTAACTATTTTAGACATTTATATTATTTGCAGAGGATGACAGCCTGATCTCTGCATTCACCATTCTAGCCTGATCTCTGCATTCACCATTCTAGTCTGATCTCTGCATTCACCATTCTAGTCTGATATCTGCATTCACCATTCTAGTCTGATATCTGCATTCACCATTCTAGTCTGATCTCTGCATTCACCATTCTAGCCTGATCTCTGCATTCACCATTCTAGCCTGATCTCTGCATTCACACTTCTAGCCTGATCTTTACATTCACCATTCTAGCCTGATCTCTGCATTCACCATTCTAGCCTGATCTCTGCATTCACCATTCTAGCCTGATTTCTGCATTCACCATTCTAGCCTGATCGTTACATTCACCATTCTAGCCTGATCTCTGCATTCACCATTCTAGCCTGATCTCTGCATTCACCATTCTAGCCTGACCTCTGCATTCACCATTCTAGCCTGACCTCTGCATTCACCATTCTAGCCTGACCTCTGCATTCACCATTCTAGCCTGACCTCTGCATTCACCATTCTAGCCTGACCTCTGCATTCACCATTCTAGCCTGACCTCTGCATTCACCATTCTAGCCTGACCTCTGCATTCACCATTCTAGTCTGATCTTTACATTCACCATTCTAGTCTCAAATGTCAGAAATTAGTGGTATTATTAAAAATTAACTTGTCAGCTATTGGATCACTTTCAACCAATCAGAGGACAGCCTAATTCAAACACAGTATTTGGCAACATTGTTTGTAAACCCAACCACTGTTTCTGCGAGGGCACTGATTGGACCAGACATTTTCTGGCTTATTCCAAAAGCCAATCTATTGGATAAAGGGCAGGCTGATATACATGCAGTAAAACAGAATGGTGAATGCAGCAATCAGACTTGTTCCACCAGGCTAGAATAAGACTTTCAACAGATTGTAATGCATTTAATTTCCAACTCATCTCAAAGTGTCTGAAATTGATTGTGTATCTCAATAAAGTGTATTTAAAGTAACTGTTAGGTGAAAATCTCTCTTTAAAAGTTCATAATTTGTTAACTCGTACCCACAATGTTGTTGACTCATCCTATACTCATATTTGTGGCCAACACATACATTGGAGAACAAACTGTTTTAGCTTATTCATAGACTGCTTCAGATTAAGGAAATCAATAAGACAGGTGAACTATCCCTTTAAGAATAGGACATAGCCAGCAGAAGAGTAAAATGTCATTACCATGTCCTTGGTTGAAATCATAGAACACAGGAGTGATGTCCCTGTCCCCAAAGTCCTCTGCCTGGTTGACCAGCGCCTGCTTGACCGTCTTGTATCCTGCCAGAACAATCACTTTCTTGGGTCCAAAATGAACCGTGAAGATGGAACCATATTTTTTGGAGAGCTGGACAGAAAGTATACATAAAGTACACCATAGACTCAGTTATGTCTCGTAATGATCTCTGACTAAGCACATAACTGGACATATCATACAGCTTGTTTAACATGTTTCAGTCAAGAAATAGCGTGAAGACAGTGGTTTACAGTTGATGTCAGACCTACGTTCAAATACCAGTCAATGTAATTGAAGTACTTACAAACAATTAGTATTTAGACAAAGTTTTTTATTGGAAATACATTTGGAAAGTATTGGTGTCGAGCTCCCACTCCCAATGTCACCGGTCTACTAATCACTGGTCCTGGCAACCCATCTTTATGCACACCTGGCAACCCATCTTTATTCACACCTGGCAACCCATCTTTATGCACACCTGGCAACCCATCTTTATGCACACCTGGCAACCCATCTTTTTTCACACCTGGCAACCCATCTTTATTCACACCTGGCAACCCATCTTTATGCACACCTGGCAACCCATCTTTATTCACACCTGGCAACCCATCTTTATGCACACCTGGCAACCCATCTTTATTCACACCTGGCAACCCATCTTTATGCACACCTGGCAACCCATCATTATGTACACATGGCAACCCATCATTATGCACACCTGGCAACCATCATTATGCACACATGGCAACCATCATTATGTACACCTGGCAACCATCTTTATGCACACCTGGCAACCATCATTGTGCACAACTGGCAACCATCATTATGCACACCTGGCAACCCATCATTATGCACACCTGGCAACCCATCATTATGCACACCTGGCAACCATCATTATGCACACCTGGCAACCATCATTATGCACACCTGGCAACCATCATTATGCACACCTGGCAACCATCATTACGCACACATGGCAACCCATCTTTATGCACACATGGCAACCATCATTATGCACACCTGCGACTCATCAGTCACACCTGGACTTCATTACTCCCTTGATTACCTACCCTTTAAAAAGCATTATTTTATAATCCGTCATCAGATAGTATTGTTTGTCTGGTCATGTCATTAACTGCACCGGTCATTAACTGCACCTATGTTACAAGTGGCATGTATTTACAACTACTTGTTATTTTTATTTGATGTAGTTGTTTTTGGCTGTGTATTACAAAATACTCAAACACAAAATGTCAAATACTTAAGTACACTATGTATTTGAACCCAGGTCTGTTATAACAAGATCCCTGAAGGGATATTCCAGGGTGCATCTCGGCGCCGAAGACGTGGATGTCGATTATGGCAGCCCCCCGCACCTCTCTGATTCAGAGGGGTTGTGTTAAATGCGGAAGACACATTTCAGTTGAATGAGTTCAGTTGTACAAATGACCAGGTATCCCCCTTTACTTTCAATATTCTAAAGTGGCCTCCTCTCTTTCCTTGCAACACATTGGTCACTGTCACAAAGTATTTTGTCCATAGCCTGGTTCCCAACAAAAAACATCTGGGACCAGGCTACTTGGGCAGGACATATATATCTATTGAAATACACTACAGAATAGAACACTAAACAACATTAACCAGCTAAAAGCATGTACAATGTGCCAGAGTTCATTCATCAGTTTGCTTACTGAACTTTTCAAACCTGATGAAACAGCAAAAAAACTATATAAGTGAGATAAAACAGATCAAATCAACATGTTTTGTTCTGAAAGCAAAGGATGACTTCATCTTACCTCGCAGAGAGTGCAGTAGGGCTTCTTGAGGTCCAGCTGGAGCATGTTACCAAGCAGGGGCAGCGGCCTCGGTCCTGGAGGCTCCTTCCCCTGTTCCTCAGAGCTGGAACCAGAGGAGCGGAGGTAGAGGACCAGTAGAAACAGCACAGTACCCAGCAGTGTCACTGTGCTTGATGTCTGTAGAAGACCTTCTATAAGAGACATCTTCAGACTGAGCTCATACACCTTATACTGGGCAAAAAATACAACACATCAATGCTCCGTTATGGAACAAGTGTGTGTGCTCAGAGAACTTCCACGACAACAGAACTCCAATGAATGCTATTTGTATAACCTCCCCACACCACCCTATTGGAGCAAGATGAGAAGAGGGAGGGTACAACCTCAGAGGAGGAGCTAAACAATGCAACTCCAGCAGGTCTGTCTTTATATAATTGTGAAACTCACATGATCTCACCTGCAGGTCATTGACAAACTCTCCATATGATTTGTGTCCTGGTCTTTCCAAAAAAGGTAATACATCGAAAGGCATTTATACGCCCGGCGAAATGGAATTAGGCTGATAGACCAGATGAACACATGTAAACTTGATTGCATCACCAAAGGGATGGTGAGGGTTACATAGATAGAATGAGGTTAAATCTAATCATATTTGGGATTTGATTGTGTTACTAAAGATCTTCAGAAATCCCCCTCCGTTGTCTATATACTTTGAAAACTCTATAAATATCATATAAAACGATAATAAATTACTGATTGACACATATTTACATCTCCAATCATATATAATAACTTTTTAGACACTTGAAGGTGTTCCACATTTGATGTTTTATTTGTTTAGTGTGAGTCAATGATGATCAGGTAAATGGTCTGGTAAAACTATCTTCAGTGCAGATGCCATTAATAAGTACAAATTCACAGCGCCGACTCGTCCAAGTAGGAGATGAAAGGCTGCCAGATTTGATCAAATGTTGATAATTTATTGTTCAGAATATATCTAATTCTTTCTAAGTGTACAGTGTTTGCCAATTCACTGAGCCATAATTTGGTAGAGGGCACTTCCCTCCTTTTCCAAAACAACAAGATTCGTTTTTTTTGCCGAAATGAGACCGTAAGAGATGAGTTGTTTTGGGGGGTTGGTTAATCCGTTTAGGGACTCAGACACTCCCAGGATTATCAGAAGAGGGTCTGGGTCTATTGAAGTCTCCAAAAATTCAGAGAGGATCCCAAAAATTCCACACCAATAACCATGCAAGCTAGAGCATAGGGCAAAGCAGTGGAGTAGTGTACCCTGCGTAGCCTATCATTTATCACACAAAGGGGATGTATCAGGAAATATCCTATGCAGTTTAGTTTTGGAATAGTGTAATTGGTGTAATACCTTGAATTGTATGAGACAATGTCTGGAGTTAATGGAGCATGTGTGGATATACTCCAAGCTCTCTTCCCAGTCTGCCACCGAAATGTCAGTCCCTAGTTCTTCCTCCCATTTTGCCTTAACGCACTCTCAATTGTAATATATTAATCTACCTTTGATGTGCTGGCCCTGCCACGTGAGCAGTTGGGAGGGGGGGGGGGATAGGGGGGACTAAAGGGGGGGGTGACATCTACCCTCTTTCTTTCTACATGTCCTTGTTCTGTATGTCGTGTTTTGTATTATTTGTTTTGTACCTTGAACTCTGTACCTTGAACTCTGGGTCTTGTTGTTTCTGTCTGCTCTTTTATGTTTAGATGAGAATTGTATACCTGTCTTGTATACCTATACACCATTCTTGTGTGTGTTCAATAAAAAATATTTGAAACGTAAAACTATCTTCAGTGCAGACAGTGGGAGGAAGAACAGGTCAGGCTGGATCCCAATAATCCCTCTGCCACGAGGTTACAAAGGTCAGTTTACACATTCCAAAGACAGAATACATTTCCAATCTCTGTAAAAGTCTGAAAACCTCTTCTTGAATAGAGGGAAGCATAACTAACAGAAGTCACCTTAGCCCTGCATATACAGATACTTCATTAAAATACAACATTCATCATAGTCCTATATTTGTATATCATGTGTCGTCTAAGCCAGAAGTCGACCCACGATTTAATTTGCTCTCCAAAAGTTTTGTCATTTCTTTTTTAAGATTTGAGTGGAGATCTGCTTCCCCAACCACCCACCCTCAATGGGTTAGTATGTCTCATCTCTCCTTTAAATGGATCAAATGAGGTTCACTACCCATGGTGCTACTGACAAATCTACAAAGGTATGGCAGCTTTTCATTTAATTTGTAATCAGATCCACATCTCTGGCTTTTGAGTGACTAGAGATTATTCTTCCCGAGAACTTCATGACTCAAGCATTGCATTTGTTAATAAATGTTGAAGTGGCAAATACATAGAGTTCCATTTGCTACAGTTTAAAAATTATGTTTGTTGACAGAAGAGACCTCTGACACATTGTATCCACAAAACATAACTTGTGTTCTTTAACCTCAAAAGTAAACTGACTTCAAGTTGTCTTTATCAGTATCTATAGAACGTGTCAAGTAGTTTCTGTGGACACTCCCCTCAAGGTCTGAATACCCATACTTGCATCCTAAATACACTGAACAAAAATATAAACACAACATGTAAAGTGTTGGTCCCATGTTTCATGAGCTGAAATAAAAGATCCCAGAAATGTTCCATATGCAGAAAAAGCAAAATCTGAGCACAAATGTGTTTACATCCTGTTGGTGAGCACCACAAATGTGTTTACATCCCTGTTGGTGAGCACCACAAATGTGTTTACATCCCTGTTGGTGAGCACCACAAATGTGTTTACATCCCTGTTGGTGAGCACCACAAATGTGTTTACATCCCTGTTGGTGAGCACCACAAATGTGTTTACATCCCTGTTGGTGAGCACCACAAATGTGTTTAACATATGCCCTGTTGGTGAGCACCACAAATGTGTTTACATCCCTGTTGGTGAGCACCACAAATGTGTTTACATCCCTGTTGGTGAGCACACAAATGTGTTTACATCCCTGTTGGTGAGCACCACAAATGTGTTTACATCCCTGTTGGTGAGCACCACAAATGTGTTTACATCCCTGTTGGTGAGCACCACAAATGTGTTTACATCCCTGTTGGTGAGCACCACAAATGGGTTTACATCTCCCTGTTGGTGAGCACCACAAATGTGTTTACATCCCTGTTGGTGAGCACCACAAATGTGTTTACATCCCTCTTGGTGAGCACCACAAATGCCTGAAGCTTCCGCGGTTGTGTTCAAATGTAGGCCTTAGCACTCATTCTGATCTCATTCCTGATGATCAGTGCTTTAGTTTATTATCTTGCTGTCCAATGGTACTGAATTTGAGATGCACCCAACTGTCCACATTGTTCTGTGCATTAGCCTTTTGATTTGAAAAGTTTTAGTGTTTGTACTAGGCTATTTGATTTAATGTCTATACACTATATATACTAAAATGTGTGGACACGCCTTCAAATTTGTGGATTTGGCTATTTCAGCCACACCCGTTGCTTACAGGGAAGTAAAATCGAGAACACAGCCATACAATCTCCATAAACAAACATTGACAGTAGAATGGTTCTTACTGAAGAGCTCAGTGACTGTAAACGTGGTACCGTCATAGGATGCCACCTTTCCAACAAGTCAGTTTGTGAAATGTCTGCCCTGCCAGAGCTGCCCCGGTCAACTGTAAGTGCTGTTATTGTGAAGTGGAAAGGCCTAGGAGCAACAACGTCTCAGCTGCGAAGTGGTAGGCCACACAAGCTCACAGAGCGGGACCGCTGAATGCTGAAGCGCATAGCGTGTAAAATCCGCTGTCCTCGGTTGCAACACTCACTACCAAGTTCCACACTGCCTCTGGAAGCAACGTCAGCACAATAACTGTCCATCAGGAGCTTCATGAAATGGGTTTCCATGGCCGAGTACCCGCACACAAGCCTAAGATCACCATGCGCAATGCCAAGGCTAGAGTGGTGTAAAGCTCACCGCCATTGGACCGGAGCAGTGGAAACGTGTTATCTGTATTGATGAATCACGTTTCACCCCCTGGCAGTCCGACTGATGAATCTGGGTTTGGCGGATGCCAGGTAAATGCTACCTGTCCAATGCATAGTGCCAACCGTAAAGTTTGGTGGAAGTGGAATAATGGTCTGGGGCTGTTTTTGATGGTTCAGGCTTGGCTCCTTAGTTCCAGTGAAGGAAAATCTTAACGCTACATCATTCTGCATTCAGATAATTCTGTGCTTCCAACTTTGTGGCACAAGTTTGGGGAAGGCTCTGTCCTGTTTCAGCATTACAATGCCCCCATGCATAAAGTGAGGTCCATACAGAAACGGTTTGTCGAGATCGGTGTGGAAGAACTTGACTGACGTGCACAGAGCCCTGACATCAACCCCATCGAACACCTTTGGGATGAATTGGAATGCCGACTGTGAGCTAGTCCTAATCGCCCAACATCAGTGCCCGACCTCACTAATGCTCTTCTGGCTGAATGGAAGCAAGTCCCTGCAGCAATGTTCCAACATCTAGTGGAAAGCCTTCCCAGAAGAGTGGAGGCTATTATAGCAGGAAAGGGGGGACTGTTAAGGGATTTTTTAAATCAATAATGACTAATTATGTATACATTTCAATCAGTACTGACTAATCAGAATACTATTATGTCACTGTATAGATGTATGAATTTTATTTGAATCCTAGTACTGAATATAATGTGGGTAAATATAATCAAGAATTAGAACAATGACTGTCTGTTCCTTGGTAGAAATGAATGAACTTATCGTCAGACTGGCTAGAATGCTTATCTACACAGGGAGACCTTGTCTCGGTCATAAATTATATTAAATTGGTCGGATACGATGTGGGAAGGCTTGAGATACTGCCTTTGTACCAGGGTGGGAGAAGAGACGGGACAGTTCGAAAAACTAAGGACGTCATTTTCAGTTTATAACCTGTGGTAAACTGTATCGTGTTCAGTACTCTCGAGAATAAACGCTACAGATTGGTTTTGAGACTGGTCTCTGTCCATTTTATGCAAATAATAGTCTTACAAATTCTTAGGAGTGGACAGAGTGTTTAATTTAATTGGGTATTAAAACATATCGGAATTTAATTCCCGTAACAATTGGTTCTTCGAACCGGGATCTTCGAACCGGGATCTAAAATACCCGTCTCTGTCATATGAAAGTCGTATGCCGAAAATCGTGCACGAGCGGGTCTGGTCCCGTTATTTAAGACCTGGCCTCTGAATTGAGGTTAAAGACCAGGCCGGTGTACACCCCAGACCGACAGGGACGGTGACTAGATCCAACGAACATTGCTTTTCCCAGTCGGCGACAAGGTCAGTAGCCTATATTCTCGATTCTTGGGGGAATGATTTAAGTTATCTTTGATTTGATGTTCAATTCAATTTCTAGAATTGATCAATAATGGGAGCTTTACTATTCCCACAGGGTTTTGTATGACCAACATACACAGGGTTTTGTATAACCGATATACACTGGGTTATGTATGACCGATATACACTGGGCAGGTTCGCAAAAACCTGCGGCAACGTGCACTACCGTAAATAAACTAAACTTAATCATGAGAGGCATGTTCGCCCGAGATTAATTAAATGAGGCCTCACCTCATGGTTACACTAGTGACCATATCCCCCGCGCATCCTGCAAAGGCGGAGGTGTTGCTAACATTTATGATAGCTAGTTTCAATTTACCCCAAAAAAGACTGCGTTTTCGAATTTTGAGCTTCTAGTCATGAAATCTATGCAGCCTACTCAATCACTTTTTATAGCTACTGTTTACAGGCCTCCTGGGCCATATACAGCTTTCCTCACTGAGTTCCCTGAATTCCTATCGGACCTTATAGTCATGGCAGATAATATTCACATTTTTGGTGACTTTAATATTCACATGGAAAAGTCCACAGACCCACTCCAAAAGGCTTTCTGAGCCATCATCGACTCAGTGGGTTTTGTCCAACATGTCTCCCGACCTACTCACTGCCATAGTCATACTCTGGACCTAGTTTTGTCCCGTAAGAATAAATGTTGTGGATCTGAAGCTAACTTAAAAGCAGCATTCCCCAAGAGAGGATGGCTTTCACTTCAGCATTGATAAATTCATGAACTTCTTTGACGAAAAGATCATGATCATTAGAAAGCAAATTACGGACTACTTAAATCTGTGTATTCCTCCAAAGCTCAGTTGTCCTGAGTCTGCACAACTCTACCAGGACCTAGGATCAAGAGAGACACTCAACTTTTTTAATACTGTATCTCTTGACACGTTGAAGAAAATAATCATGGCCTCTAAACCTTCAAGCTGCATACTGGACCCTATTCCAACTAAACTACTGAAAGAGCTGCTTCCTGTACTTGGCCCTGCTATGTTGAACATAATAAACGGCTCTCTATCCACCAGATGTGTACCAAACTCACTAAAAGTGGCAGTAATAAAGCCTCTTTTGAAAAAGCCAAACTTTGACCCAGAAAATATAAAAAACAAATCAAATCAAAGTGTATTTGTCACGTGCGCCGAATACAACAGGTGAAACCTTACAGTGAAATGCTTACTTACAGGCTCTAACCAATAGTGAAAGAAAGGTGTTAGGTGAACAATAGGTAAGTGGTAAAGAAATAAAACAACAGTAAAAAGACAGGCTACATACAGTAGCGAGGCTACATACAGACACCGGTGAGTCAGGCTGATTGAGGTAGAATGTACATGTAGATATGATTACGCAAATATGATGAACAGAGAGTAGCAGTAGCGTAAAAGAGGGGTTGGCGGGTGGTGGGTGGAGGGACACAATGCAGATAGCCCGGTTAGCCAATGTGCGGGAGCACAGGTTGGTCGTACCAATTGAGGTAGTAAGTACGTGAATGTATAGTTAAAGAGAATATTCATATATGATAAACAGAGAATAGCAGCAGCGTAAAAAGAGGGGTTGGGGAGGGGTGGGGGGCACATAATGCACATTTTTAGGGCCTTCCTCTGACACCGCCTGGTGTAGAGGTCCTGGATGGCAGGCAGCTTAGCCCCAGTGATGTACTGGGCTGTACGCACTACCCTCTGTAATTCCTTGCGGTCAGAGGCCAAGCAATGGACGAACCAGGCAGTGATGCAACCAGTCAGGATGCTCTCGATGTTGCAGCTGTAGAACCTTTTGAGGATCTCAGGACCCATGTCAAATCTTTTTAGTTTCCTGAGGGGGAATAGGCTTTGTCGTGCCCTCTTCACGACTGTCTTGGTGTGTTTGGCCCATTCTAGTTTGTTGTTGATGTGGACACCGAGGAACTTGAAGCTCTCAACCTGCTCCACTACAGCAGCGTCGATGAGAATGGGGGCGTGCTTGGTCCTCCTTTTCCTGTAGTCCACAATCATCTCCTTAGTATTGGTTACATTGAGGCATAGGTTGTTATTCGAGCACCACATGGCCAGGTCTCTGACCTCCTCCCTATAGGCTGTCTCGTCGTTGTCGGTGATCAGGCCTACCACTGTTGCGTCATCTGCAAACTTAATGATGGTGTTGGAGTCGTACCTGGCCATGCAGTCGTGGGTGACCAGGGAGTACAGGAGGGCATAGAAGTGATTTTGCTCGTCTGGTAGGCCTGCGTCACTGGGCAGCTCGCAGCTGTGCTTCCCTTTGTAGTCTGTAATAGTTTGCAAGCCCTGCCACATGAGACGAGTGTCGAAGACGGTGTAGTATGATTCAATCTTAGCCCTCTATTGATGCTTTGCCTGTTTGATGGTTCGTCGCAGGGCATAGCAGGATTTCTTGTAAGCTTCCGGGTTTAGAGTCCGGCACCTTGAAAGCGGCATCTCTACCTTTTAGCTCAGTGCGAATGTTGCCTGTAATCCATGGCTTCTGGTTGGGGTATGTACGTACAGTCACTGTGGGGACGACGTCCTCAATGCACTTATTGATAAAGCCAGTGACTGATGTGGTGTACTCCTCAATGCCATCGGAGGAATCCCGGAACATGTTCCAGTCTGTGCTAACAAAACAGTCCTGTAGTTTAGCATCTGCTTCATCTGACCACTTATTTTATAGACCAAGTCGCTGGTGCTTCCTGCTTTAATTTTTGCTTGTAAGCAGGAATCAGGAGGATAGACTTTTGGTCGGATTTATCAAATGGAGGGCGAGGGAGAGCTTTGTACGCGCGTCTGTGTGTTGAGTACAGGTGATCTAAAATGTGTTTCCCTCTGGTTGCACATTTAACATGTTGATAGAAATTTGATAGAACTGATTTTAGTTTCCCTGCATTAAAGTCTCCAGCCATTAGGAGCGCCGCCTCTGGGTGAGTGGTTTCTTGTTTGCTTATTTCCTTATACAGCTGACTGAGTGCAGTCTTAGTGCCAGCATCTGTCTGTGGTGGTAAATAAACAGCCACAAAAAATATAGCTGAAAACTCTCTAGGCAAGTAGTGTGGCCTGCAATATATCACAATATACTCTACTTCAGGCGAGCAAAATCTAGAGACTTCCTTAGATTTCGTGCACCAGCTATTGTTTACAAATATGCACAGACTGTTTTCTGTGAGTCTGATACTAATTACTGGCAGCATACTAATTACTGACTTTTGTCAAAAGGTCACTGTCCTTTCCGGGAAGTATGGCATCAAGAAATGGGTGGCCTGTGATGCACAATCCAGCTACCCTTGGAAGATGCAAGTCTACAGTACATAGGGAAGCCGACCAGTGGAGGCCAGGAGAAGAACCAGGGTATCCTGGTTGTGATTGAGGTGACAGATGGACTGAGGGGGCACAATGTCACGTGTGACAATTTCTTCACCTTTTATGAACTCAGCCAGCAGCTCCTGAAGAGGAAGATCACCATGGTTGGCACAGTTAGAAAGAACAAGCCTGAGCTCCCTCTACACTTCTCACAACAAGGGGAAGAGAGGCCTTCTCATCAAAGTTTGTGTCCAACCCCACCACCACTCTAGTTTCTCACCTCCCAAAGAGGAACAAGAATGTGGTCTTCCCGGAGCACAGCCATCATCCTGGACTACAACCACAACAAAGGAGGCATGGACAACCTGGGCAAGGTGTTTAGTTAAGTTTAGTTTATTAATTAAAAAACAAGCACACATAAAACTTAAAAGCCATACTTGCACATGAATCAACTCATCGAGGATAACACACAATGAAGTCTGGGACTTATTTCCATTGTGGTCCTCGAGACAAGACGGCTAGACAAGATCCAACACAGTACGGCAGTAAAATAATAACACAACAACATAGAAGAAGAACATTATCTCATCATTCCAGGTACATCATAGGGGTTATTCATATGGGCACAGAAGACATTTGTTTTACTTTATTGTTAAAGCTGCCCAGAGAGGACGTTGTTTTTATAGTCAGAGGCAACTCATTCCATTCTGAGGCTCCAGTATACAAGAAAGTACCTTCCCCAGTATTACTACTACCTGTATTATTACTACCTGTATAAGCACACATCAGCAACACCTGATCTGGTGCTGTGATTGTGTGCATCCCTAACATGAGGAAAGTAATCCCTTAGATATCTGGGCGCAGGACCATAAATACTCCTGTACACCAAACCTAGTCTAATCTGGGACACCATAGCCTCAACAGGCAGCCAGTTTAGTTTCTGAAAGCAGCTCCTGCCTATGTGAGTACATGGACTCACCTTCAAAACTACCCTGATCAGCTTATTCTGGGCTATCTGGAGCTTCCCCTTTTTTGCCCGCTTTGAGGACAATACAGTGCCACTGACACGGCCCGCAACCAAAACATGCGGACTCTCCTTCACTGCAGCCGAAGTGAGTAAAACATTTAAACGTGTTAACCCTCGCAAGGCTGCAGGCCCAGACGGCATCCCCAGCCGCGCCCTCAGAGCATGCGCAGACCAGCTGGCTGGTGTGTTTACGGACATATTCAATCAATACCTATCCCAGTCTGCTGTTCCCACATGCTTCAAGAGGGCCACCATTGTACCTGTTCCCAAGAAAGCTAAGGTAACTGAGCTAAACGACTACCGCCCCGTAGCACTCACTTCCGTCATCATGAAGTGCTTTGAGAGACTAGTCAAGGACCATATCACCTCCACCCTACCTGACACCCTAGTCCCACTCCAATTTGCTTACCGCCCAAATAGGTCCACAGACGATGCAATCTCAACCACACTGCACACTGCCCTAACCCATCTGGACAAGAGGAATACCTATGTCAGAATGCTGTTCATCGACTACAGCTCAGCATTTAATACCATGGTACCCTCCAAACTCGTCATCAAGCTCGAGACCCTGGGTCTCGACCCCGCAACTGGGTACTGGACTTCCTGACGGGCTGCCCCCAGGTGGTGAGGGTAGGTAACAACATCTCCACCCCACTGATCCTCAACACTGGGGCCCCACAAGGGTGCGTTCTGAGCCCTCTCCTGTACTCCCTGTTCACCCACGACTGCGTGGCCATGCACGCCTCCAACTCAATCATCAAGTTTGCGGACGACACAACAGTGGTAGGCTTGATTACCAACAACGACAAGACGGCCAACAGGGAGGAGGTGAGGGCCCTCGGAGTGTGGTGTCAGGAAAATAACCTCACAATCAACGTCAACAAAACTAAGGAGATGATTGTGGACTTCAGGAAACAGGAGAGGGAACACCCCCCTATCCACATCGACGGGACAGTAGTGGAGAGGGTAGTAAGTTTTAAGTTCCTCGGCGTACACATCACAGACAAACTGAATTGGTCCACCCACACAGACAGCATCGTGAAGAAGGCGCAGCAGCGCCTCTTCAACCTCAGGAGGCTTGTCACCAAAAGCACTCACAAACTTCTACAGATGCACAATCGAGAGCATCTTGTCGGGCTTTATCACCGCCTGGTACGGCAACTGCTCCGCCCACAACCGTAAGGCTCTCCAGAGGGTAGTGAGGTCTGCACAACGCATCACTGGGGGCAAACTACCTGCCCTCCAGGACACCTAAACCACCCGATGTCACAGGAAGGCCATAAAGATCATTAAGGACAACAACCACCCGAGCCACTGCCTGTTCACCCCGCTATCATCCAGAAGGTGAGGTCAGTATAGGTGCATCAAAGCTGGGACCGAGAGACCACTAACATTGAGTGGCTGCTGCCAACACACTGACTCAACTCCAACCACTTTAATAATGGGAATTGATGTAAAATATATCACTAGCCACTTTAAACAATGCTACTTAATATAATGTTTACATACCCTACATTATTTATCTCATATGTATACGTATATACTGTACTCTATATCATCTACTGCATCTTTATGTAATACATGTATCACTAGCCACTTTAAACTATGCCACTTTGTTTCCATACTCATCTCATATGTATATACTGTACTCGATACCATCTACTGCATCTTGCCTATGCCGCTCTAAACCATCACTCATTCATATATCTTTATGTACATATTCTTTATCCCTTTACACTTGTGTGTATACAGTGGGGCAAAAAAGTATTTAGTCAGCCACCAATTGTGCAAGTTCTCCCACTTAAAAAGATGAGAGAGGCCTGTAATTTTCATCATAGGTACACTTCAACGATGACAGACAAACTGAGAAAAAAAGTCCAGAAAAATCACATGGTAGGATTTTTAATGAATTTATTTGAAAATTATGGTGGAAAATAAGTATTTGGTCAATAACAAAAGTTTATCTCAATACTTTGTTATATACCCTTTGTTGGCAATGACAGTGGTCAAACGTTTTCTGTAAGTCTTCACAAGATTTTCACACACTGTTGCTGGTATTGTTGCTGGTATTTTGGCCCATTCCTCCATGCAGATCTCCTCTAGAGCAGTGATGTTTTGGGGCTGTTCCTGGGAAACATGGACTTTCAACTCCCTCCAAAGATTTTCTATGGGGTTGAGATCTGGAGACTGGCTAGGCCACTCCAGGACCTTGAAATGCTTCTTACGAAACCACTCCTTCGTTGCCCGGGCGGTGTGTTTGGGATCATTGTCATGCTGAAAGACCCAGCCACGTTTCATCTTCAATGCCCTTGCTGATGGAAGGAGGTTTTCACTCAAAATCTCACAATACATGGCCCCATTCATTCTTTCCTTTACATGGACCAGTCGTCCTGGTCCCTTTGCAGAAAAACAACCCCAAAGCATGATGTTTCCACCCCCATGCTTCACAGTAGGTATGGTGTTCTTTGGATGCAACTCAGCATTCTTTGTCCTCCATACACGACGAGTTGAGTTTTTACCCAAAAGTTATATTTTGGTTTCATCTGACCATATGACATTCTCCCAATCTTCTTCTGGATCATCCAAATGCTCTCTAGCAAACTTCAGACGGGCCTGGACATGTACTGGCACTGCAGGATTTGAGTCCCTGGCGGCGTAGTGTGTTACTGATGGTAGGCTTTGTTACTTTGGTCCCAGCTCTCTGCAGGTCATTCACTAGGTCCCCCCGTGTGGTTCTGGGATGTTTGCTCACCGTTCTTGTGATCATTTTGAGCCAACGGTGCGAGATCTTGCGTGGAGCCCCAGATCGAGGGAGATTATCAGTGGTCTTGTATGTCTTCCATTTCCTAATAATTGCTCCCACAGTTGATTTCTTCAAACCAAGCTGCTTACCTATTGCAGATTCAGTCTTCCCAGCCTGGTGCAGGTCTACAATTTTGTTTCTGGTGTCCTTTGACAGCTCTTTGGTCTTGGCCATAGTGGAGTTTGGAGTGTGACTGTTTGAGGTTATGGACAGGTGTCTTTTATACTGATAACAAGTTCAAACAGGTGCCATTAATACAGGTAACGAGTGGAGGACAGAGGAGCCTCTTAAAGAAGAAGTTACAGGTCTGTCAGAGCCAGACATCTTGCTTGTTTGTAGGTGACCAAATACTTATTTTCCACCATAATTTGCAAATAAATTCATTAAAAATCCTACAATGTGATTTTCTGGATTTATTTTCCTCATTTTGTCTGTCATAGTTGAAGTGTACCTATGATGAAAATTACAGGCCTCTCTCATCCTTTTAAGTGGGAGAACTTGCACAATTGGTGGCTGACTAAATACTTTTTTGCCCCACTGTAACTGAGTCTATGGTGTACTTTATGTAAACTTTATCTGTCCAGCTCTCCAAGAAATATTGTTCCATCTTCACGGTTCATTTTGGACCCAAGAAAGTGGTTGTTCTGGCAGGTTACAAGACGGTCAAGCAGGCGCTGGTTAACCAGGCAGAGGACTTTGGGGACAGGGACATCACACCTGTGTTCTATGATTTCAACCAAGGACATGGTAATGATATTTTACTCTTCTGCTGGCTATGTCCACTTCTTAAAGGGATAGATCACCCAAATTACAACCTGTCTTATTGATTTCCTTAATCTGTAAGCAGTCTATGAACAAGCTAAAATAGCAATCCACGTGTTTGTTCTCCAATCAATGTATGCGTTGGCCACAAATATGAGCATAGGATGAGTCAACAACATTGTGGGTATAAGTTAACAAATTATGAACTTTTAAAAGTGAGATTTTCAACTAACAGTTACTTTAAATACACTTTATTGAGCTACACAATCAATTTCAGACACTTTGAGATGATTTGGAAATTAAATGCATTACAATCTGTTGAAAGTCTTATTCTAGCCTGGCGGAACAAGTCTGATTGCTGCATGTATATCAGCCTGCCCTTTATCCAATAGATTGGCGTTTGGAATAAGCCAGAAAATGTATGTTCCAATCAGTGCCCTCGCAGAAACAGTGGTTGGGTTTAGGACAACAACCAATGTTGCCAAATACTGTGCTGCCCTCTGATTGGTTGAAAGTGATCCAATAGCTAACAAGTTAATTTTTAATAACACCACTCCTTTCTGACATTTGAGACTAGAATGGTGAATGTAAAGATCAGACTAGAATGGTGAATGCAGAGATCAGGCTAGAATGGTGAATGCAGAGATCAGACTAGAATGGTGAATGCAGAGATCAGGCTAGAATGGTGAATTCAGAGATCAGGCTAGAATGGTGAATGCAGAGATCACGCTAGAATGGTGAATGCAGAGATAAGGCTAGAATGGTGAATGCAGAGATCAGACTAGAATGCTGAATGCAGAGATCAGGCTAGAATGGTGAATGCAGAGATCAGACTAGAATGGTGAATGCAGAGATCAGGCTAGAATGGTGAATGCAGAGATCAGGCTAGAATGGTGAATGCAGAGATCAGACTAGAATGGTGAATGCAGAGATCAGACTAGAATGGTGAATGCAGAGATCAGACTAGAATGGTGAATGCAGAGATCACGCTAGAATGGTGAATGCAGAGATCAGGCTAGAATGGTGAATGCAGAGATCAGACTAGAATGGTGAATGCAGAGATCAGGCTAGAATGGTGAATGCAGAGATCAGACTAGAATGGTGAATGCAGAGATCAGGCTAGAATGGTGAATGCAGAGATCAGACTAGAATGTTGAATGCATAGATCAGACTAGAATGGTGAATGCAGAGATCAGACTAGAATGGTGAATGCAGAGATCAGACTAGAATGGTGAATGCAGAGATCAGGCTAGAATGCTCAATGCAGAGATCAGACTAGAATGCTGAATGCAGAGATCAGACTAGAATGGTGAATGCAGAGATCAGGCTAGAATGGTGAATGCAGAGATCAGGCTAGAATGGTGAATGCAGAGATCAGACTAGAATGGTGAATGCAGAGATCAGGCTAGAATGGTGAATGCAGAGATCAGACTAGAATGGTGAATGCAGAGATCAGGCTAGAATGGTGAATGCAGAGATCAGACTAGAATGTTGAATGCATAGATCAGACTAGAATGGTGAATGCAGAGATCAGACTAGAATGGTGAATGCAGAGATCAGACTAGAATGGTGAATGCAGAGATCAGGCTAGAATGCTGAATGCAGAGATCAGACTAGAATGCTGAATGCAGAGATCAGGCTAGAATGGTGAATGCAGAGATCAGACTAGAATGGTGAATGCAGAGATCAGACTAGAATGGTGAATGCAGAGATCAGGCTAGAATGGTGAATGCAGAGATCAGACTAGAATGGTGAATGCAGAGATCAGACTAGAAGGGTGAATGCAGAGATCAGACTAGAATGCTCAATGCAGAGATCAGACTAGAATGCTGAATGCAGAGATCACGCTAGAATGCTGAATGCAGAGATCAGGCTAGAATGGTGAATGCAGAGATCAGACTAGAATGGTGAATGCAGAGATCAGGCTAGAATGGTGAATGCAGAGATCAGGCTAGAATGGTGAATGCAGAGATCAGACTAGAATGGTGAATGCAGAGATCAGGCTAGAATGGTGAATGCAGAGATCAGACTAGAATGGTGAATGCAGAGATCAGACTAGAATGGTGAATGCAGAGATCACGCTAGAATGGTGAATGCAGAGATCAGGCTAGAATGGTGAATGCAGAGATCAGACTAGAATGGTGAATGCAGAGATCAGGCTAGAATGGTGAATGCAGAGATCAGACTAGAATGGTGAATGCAGAGATCAGGCTAGAATGGTGAATGCAGAGATCAGACTAGAATGTTGAATGCATAGATCAGACTAGAATGGTGAATGCAGAGATCAGACTAGAATGGTGAATGCAGAGATCAGACTAGAATGGTGAATGCAGAGATCAGGCTAGAATGCTCAATGCAGAGATCAGACTAGAATGCTGAATGCAGAGATCAGACTAGAATGGTGAATGCAGAGATCAGGCTAGAATGGTGAATGCAGAGATCAGACTAGAATGGTGAATGCAGAGATCAGGCTAGAATGGTGAATGCAGAGATCAGACTAGAATGGTGAATGCAGAGATCAGGCTAGAATGGTGAATGCAGAGATCAGACTAGAATGTTGAATGCAGAGATCAGACTAGAATGCTGAATGCAGAGATCAGACTAGAATGGTGAATGCAGAGATCAGACTAGAATGGTGAATGCAGAGATCAGGCTAGAATGCTGAATGCAGAGATCAGACTAGAATGCTGAATGCAGAGATCAGGCTAGAATGGTGAATGCAGAGATCAGACTAGAATGGTGAATGCAGAGATCAGACTAGAATGGTGAATGCAGAGATCAGGCTAGAATGGTGAATGCAGAGATCAGACTAGAATGGTGAATGCAGAGATCAGACTAGAAGGGTGAATGCAGAGATCAGACTAGAATGCTCAATGCAGAGATCAGACTAGAATGCTGAATGCAGAGATCACGCTAGAATGCTGAATGCAGAGATCACGCTAGAATGGTGAATGCAGAGATCACGCTAGAATGCAGAGATCACGCTAGAATGGTGAATGCAGAGATCAGGCTAGAATACAGAGATCACGCTAGAATGGTGAATGCAGAGATCAGGCTAGAATGCTGAATGCAGAGATCAGACTAGAATGGTGAATGCAGAGATCAGGCTAGAATGGTGAATGAGGAGATCAGGCTAGAATGGTGAATGCAGAGATCAGACTAGAATGGTGAATGCAGAGATCAGGCTAGAATGGTGAATGCAGAGATCAGACTAGAATGGTGAATGCAGAGATCACGCTAGAATGGTGAATGCAGAGATCAGGCTAGAATGGTGAATGCAGAGATCAGACTAGAATGGTGAATGCAGAGATCAGGCTAGAATGGTGAATGCAGAGATCAGACTAGAATGGTGAATGCAGAGATCAGGCTAGAATGGTGAATGCAGAGATCAGACTAGAAGGGTGAATGCAGAGATCAGACTAGAATGCTCAATGCAGAGATCAGACTAGAATGCTGAATGCAGAGATCAGACTAGAATGGTGAATGCAGAGATCAGGCTAGAATGGTGAATGCAGAGATCAGGCTAGAATGGTGAATGCAGAGATCAGACTAGAATGGTGAATGCAGAGATCAGGCTAGAATGGTGAATGCAGAGATCAGACTAGAATGGTGAATGCAGAGATCAGGCTAGAATGGTGAATGCAGAGATCAGACTAGAATGGTGAATGCAGAGATCAGACTAGAATGGCGAATGCAGAGATCAGGCTAGAATGGTGAATGTAGAGATCAGGCTAGAATGGTGAATGCAGAGATCAGACTAGAATGGTGAATGCAGAGATCAGACTAGAATGGTGAATGCAGAGATCAGGCTAGAATGGTGAATGCAGAGATCAGACTAGAATGGTGAATGCAGAGATCAGGCTAGAATGGTGAATGCAGAGATCAGACTAGAATGGTGAATGCAGAGATCAGACTAGAATGGTGAATGCAGAGATCACGCTAGAATGTTGAATGCAGAGATCAGACTAGAATGCTGAATGCAGAGATCAGACTAGAATGGTGAATGCAGAGATCAGGCTAGAATGGTGAATGCAGAGATCAGACTAGAATGGTGAATGCAGAGATCAGACTAGAATGGTGAATGCAGAGATCCGACTAGAATGGTGAATGCAGAGATCAGACTAGAAGGGTGAATGCAGAGATCACGCTAGAATGTTGAATGCAGAGATCAGACTAGAATGCTGAATGCAGAGATCAGACTAGAATGGTGAATGCAGAGATCAGGCTAGAATGGTGAATGCAGAGATCAGACTAGAATGGTGAATGCAGAGATCACGCTAGAATGGTGAATGCAGAGATCAGGCTAGAATGGTGAATGCAGAGATCAGACTAGAATGGTGAATGCAGAGATCAGGCTAGAATGGTGAATGCAGAGATCAGACTAGAATGCTGAATGCAGAGATCACGCTAGAATGCTGAATGCAGAGATCACGCTAGAATGGTGAATGCAGAGATCAGGCTAGAATGCAGAGATCACGCTAGAATGGTGAATGCAGAGATCAGGCTAGAATACAGAGATCACGCTAGAATGGTGAATGCAGAGATCAGACTAGAATGCTGAATGCAGAGATCAGCCTAGAATGCTGAATGCAGAGATCGCGCTAGAATGGTGAATGCCGAGATCAGGCTAGAATGGTGAATGCAGAGATCACGCTAGAATGGTGAATGCAGAGATCAGGCTAGAATGGTGAATGCAGAGATCAGACTAGATTGCTGAATGCAGAGATCAGGCTAGAATGGTGAATGCAGAGATCAGACTAGAATGGTGAATGCAGAGATCAGGCTAGAATGGTGAATGCAGAGATCAGACTAGAATGGTGAATGCAGAGATCAGACTAGAATGGTGAATGCAGAGATCACGCTAGAATGGTGAATGCAGAGATCAGGCTAGAATGGTGAATGCAGAGATCAGACTAGAATGGTGAATGCAGAGATCAGGCTAGAATGGTGAATGCAGAGATCACGCTAGAATGGTGAATGCAGAGATCAGGCTAGAATGGTGAATGCAGAGATCAGACTAGAATGGTGAATGCAGAGATCAGACTAGAATGGTGAATGCAGAGATCAGACTAGAATGGTGAATGCAGAGATCAGGCTAGAATGCTGAATGCAGAGATCAGACTAGAATGCTGAATGCAGAGATCAGGCTAGAATGGTGAATGCAGAGATCAGACTAGAATGGTGAATGCAGAGATCAGGCTAGAATGGTGAATGCAGAGATCCGACTAGAATGGTGAATGCAGAGATCAGACTAGAAGGGTGAATGCAGAGATCAGACTAGAATGCTCAATGCAGAGATCAGACTAGAATGCTGAATGCAGAGATCACGCTAGAATGCTGAATGCAGAGATCACGCTAGAATGCTGAATGCAGAGATCACGCTAGAATGGTGAATGCAGAGATCAGGCTAGAATGCAGAGATCACGCTAGAATGGTGAATGCAGAGATCAGGCTAGAATACAGAGATCACGCTAGAATGGTGAATGCAGAGATCAGGCTAGAATGCTGAATGCAGAGATCAGACTAGAATGGTGAATGCAGAGATCAGGCTAGAATGGTGAATGCAGAGATCAGGCTAGAATGATGAATGCAGAGATCAGACTAGAATGGTGAATGCAGAGATCAGGCTAGAATGGTGAATGCAGAGATCAGACTAGAATGGTGAATGCAGAGATCAGACTAGAATGGTGAATGCAGAGATCACGCTAGAATGGTGAATGCAGAGATCAGGCTAGAATGGTGAATGCAGAGATCAGACTAGAATGGTGAATGCAGAGATCAGGCTAGAATGGTGAATGCAGAGATCAGACTAGAATGGTGAATGCAGAGATCAGGCTAGAATGGTGAATGCAGAGATCAGACTAGAAGGGTGAATGCAGAGATCAGACTAGAATGCTCAATGCAGAGATCAGACTAGAATGCTGAATGCAGAGATCACGCTAGAATGCTGAATGCAGAGATCACGCTAGAATGGTGAATGCAGAGATCAGGCTAGAATGCATAGATCACGCTAGAATGGTGAATGCAGAGATCAGGCTAGAATACAGAGATCACGCTAGAATGGTGAATGCAGAGATCAGACTAGAATGCTGAATGCAGAGATCAGGCTAGAATGCTGAATGCAGAGATCAGGCTAGAATGGTGAATGCAGAGATCACGCTAGAATGGTGAATGCAGAGATCAGACTAGAATGGTGAATGCAGAGATCAGGCTAGAATGGTGAATGCAGAGATCAGACTAGAAGGGTGAATGCAGAGATCAGACTAGAATGCTCAATGCAGAGATCAGACTAGAATGCTGAATGCAGAGATCACGCTAGAATGCTGAATGCAGAGATCACGCTAGAATGGTGAATGCAGAGATCAGGCTAGAATGCATAGATCACGCTAGAATGGTGAATGCAGAGATCAGGCTAGAATACAGAGATCACGCTAGAATGGTGAATGCAGAGATCAGACTAGAATGCTGAATGCAGAGATCAGGCTAGAATGCTGAATGCAGAGATCAGGCTAGAATGGTGAATGCAGAGATCACGCTAGAATGGTGAATGCAGAGATCAGGCTAGAATGGTGAATGCAGAGATCAGACTAGAATGCTGAATGCAGAGATCACGCTAGAATGGTGAATGCAGAGATCACGCTAGAATGGTGAATGCAGAGATCAGGCTAGAATGGTGAATGCAGAGATCAGACTAGAATGGTGAATGCAGAGATCAGACTAGAATGGTGAATGCAGAGATCAGACTAGAATGGTGAATGCAGAGATCAGGCTAGAATGGTGAATGCAGAGATCAGACTAGAATGGTGAATGCAGAGATCAGACTAGAATGGTGAATGCAGAGATCAGACTAGAATGGTGAATGCAGAGATCAGGCTAGAATGCTGAATGCAGAGATCAGGCTAGAATGGTGAATGCAGAGATCAGACTAGAATGCTCAATGCAGAGATCAGACTAGAATGCTGAATGCAGAGATCACGCTAGAATGGTGAATGCAGAGATCAGACTAGAATGCTCAATGCAGAGATCAGACTAGAATGCTGAATGCAGAGATCACGCTAGAATGCTGAATGCAGAGATCACGCTAGAATGGTGAATGCAGAGATCAGGCTAGAATGCAGAGATCACGCTAGAATGGTGAATTCAGAGATCAGGCTAGAATACAGAGATCACGCTAGAATGGTGAATGCAGAGATCAGACTAGAATGCTGAATGCAGAGATCAGGCTAGAATGCTGAATGCAGAGATCACGCTAGAATGGTGAATGCAGAGATCAGGCTAGAATGGTGAATGCAGAGATCACGCTAGAATGGTGAATGCAGAGATCAGACTAGAATGCTGAATGCAGAGATCAGGCTAGAATGCTTAATGCAGAGATCACGCTAGAATGGTGAATGCCGAGATCAGGCTAGAATGGTGAATGCAGAGATCACGCTAGAATGGTGAATGCAGAGATCAGGCTAGAATGGTGAATGCAGAGATCAGACTAGATTGCTGAATGCAGAGATCAGGCTAGAATGGTGAATGCAGAGATCAGACTAGAATGGTCAATGCAGAGATCAGGCTAGAATGGTGAATGCAGAGATCAGACTAGAATGGTGAATGCAGAGATCAGACTAGAATGGTGAATGCAGAGATCACGCTAGAATGGTGAATGCAGAGATCAGGCTAGAATGGTGAATGCAGAGATCAGACTAGAATGGTGAATGCAGAGATCAGGCTAGAATGGTGAATGCAGAGATCACGCTAGAATTGTGAATGCAGAGATCAGGCTAGAATGGTGAATGCAGAGATCAGACTAGAATGCTGAATGCAGAGATCAGGCTAGAATGGTGAATGCAGAGATCAGACTAGAATGGTGAATGCAGAGATCAGGCTAGAATGGTGAATGCAGAGATCAGGCTAGAATGGTGAATGCAGAGATCAGACTAGAATGGTGAATGCAGAGATCAGGCTAGAATGGTGAATGCAGAGATCAGACTAGAATGGTGAATGCAGAGATCACGCTAGAATGGTGAATGCAGAGATCAGGCTAGAATGGTGAATGCAGAGATCAGACTAGAATGGTGAATGCAGAGATCAGGCTAGAATGGTGAATGCAGAGATCAGACTAGAATGGTGAATGCAGAGATCAGGCTAGAATGGTGAATGCAGAGATCAGACTAGAATGGTGAATGCAGAGATCAGACTAGAATGGTGAATGCAGAGATCAGACTAGAATGGTGAATGCAGAGATCAGGCTAGAATGCTGAATGCAGAGATCAGACTAGAATGCTGAATGCAGAGATCAGGCTAGAATGGTGAATGCAGAGATCAGACTAGAATGGTGAATGCAGAGATCAGACTAGAATGGTGAATGCAGAGATCAGGCTAGAATGGTGAATGCAGAGATCCGACTAGAATGGTGAATGCAGAGATCAGACTAGAAGGGTGAATGCAGAGATCAGACTAGAATGCTCAATGCAGAGATCAGACTAGAATGCTGAATGCAGAGATCACGCTAGAATGCTGAATGCAGAGATCACGCTAGAATGGTGAATGCAGAGATCACGCTAGAATGGTGAATGCAGAGATCAGGCTAGAATGCAGAGATCACGCTAGAATGGTGAATGCAGAGATCAGGCTAGAATACAGAGATCACGCTAGAATGGTGAATGCAGAGATCAGGCTAGAATGCTGAATGCAGAGATCAGACTAGAATGGTGAATGCAGAGATCAGGCTAGAATGGTGAATGCAGAGATCAGACTAGAATGGTGAATGCAGAGATCAGACTAGAATGGTGAATGCAGAGATCACGCTAGAATGGTGAATGCAGAGATCAGGCTAGAATGGTGAATGCAGAGATCAGACTAGAATGGTGAATGCAGAGATCAGGCTAGAATGGTGAATGCAGAGATCAGACTAGAATGGTGAATGCAGAGATCAGGCTAGAATGGTGAATGCAGAGATCAGACTAGAAGGGTGAATGCAGAGATCAGACTAGAATGCTCAATGCAGAGATCAGACTAGAATGCTGAATGCAGAGATCACGCTAGAATGCTGAATGCAGAGATCACGCTAGAATGGTGAATGCAGAGATCAGGCTAGAATGCATAGATCACGCTAGAATGGTGAATGCAGAGATCAGGCTAGAATACAGAGATCACGCTAGAATGGTGAATGCAGAGATCAGACTAGAATGCTGAATGCAGAGATAAGGCTAGAATGCTGAATGCAGAGATCAGGCTAGAATGGTGAATGCAGAGATCACGCTAGAATGGTGAATGCAGAGATCAGGCTAGAATGGTGAATGCAGAGATCAGACTAGAATGATGAATGCAGAGATCACGCTAGAATGGTGAATGCGGAGATCACGCTAAAATGGTGAATGCAGAGATCAGGCTAGAATGGTGAATGCAGAGATCAGACTAGAATGGTGAATGCAGAGATCAGACTAGAATGGTGAATGCAGAGATCAGGCTAGAATGGTGAATGCAGAGATCAGACTAGAATGGTGAATGCAGAGATCAGACTAGAATGGTGAATGCAGAGATCAGACTAGAATGGTGAATGCAGAGATCAGACTAGAATGGTGAATGCAGAGATCAGGCTAGAATGCTGAATGCAGAGATCAGGCTAGAATGGTGAATGCAGAGATCAGACTAGAATGCTCAATGCAGAGATCAGACTAGAATGCTGAATGCAGAGATCACGCTAGAATGGTGAATGCAGAGATCAGACTAGAATGCTCAATGCAGAGATCAGACTAGAATGCTGAATGCAGAGATCACGCTAGAATGCTGAATGCAGAGATCACGCTAGAATGGTGAATGCAGAGATCAGGCTAGAATGCAGAGATCACGCTAGAATGGTGAATGCAGAGATCACGCTAGAATACAGAGATCACGCTAGAATGGTGAATGCAGAGATCCGACTAGAATGCTGAATGCAGAGATCAGGCTAGAATGCTGAATGCAGAGATCAGACTAGAATGGTGAATGCAGAGATCAGGCTAGAATGGTGAATGCAGAGATCACGCTAGAATGGTGAATGCAGAGATCAGACTAGAATGGTGAATGCAGAGATCAGACTAGAATGGTGAATGCAGAGATCAGACTAGAATGGTGAATGCAGAGATCAGGCTAGAATGGTGAATGCAGAGATCAGGCTAGAATGGTGAATGCAGAGATCAGGCTAGAATGGTGAATGCAGAGATCAGACTAGAATGGTGAATGCAGAGATCAGGCTAGAATGGTGAATGCAGAGATCAGACTAGAATGGTGAATGCAGAGATCACGCTAGAATGGTGAATGCAGAGATCAGACTAGAATGGTGAATGCAGAGATCAGGCTAGAATGGTGAATGCAGAGATCAGACTAGAATGGTGAATGCAGAGATCAGGCTAGAATGGTGAATGCAGAGATCACGCTAGAATGGTGAATGCAGAGATCACGCTAGAATGGTGAATGCAGAGATCAGGCTAGAATGGTGAATGCAGAGATCAGACTAGAATGGTGAATGCAGAGATCAGACTAGAATGGTGAATGCAGAGATCAGACTAGAATGGTGAATGCAGAGATCAGACTAGAATGGTGAATGCAGAGATCAGACTAGAATGGTGAATGCAGAGATCAGACTAGAATGGTGAATGCAGAGATCAGACTAGAATGGTGAATGCAGAGATCAGACTAGAATGGTGAATGCAGAGATCAGACTAGAATGGTGAATGCAGAGATCAGACTAGAATGGTGAATGCAGAGATCAGACTAGAATGGTGAATGCAGAGATCAGACTAGAATGGTGAATGCAGAGATCAGACTAGAATGGTGAATGCAGAGATCAGACTAGAATGGTGAATGCAGAGATCAGGCTAGAATGGTGAATGCAGAGAACAGACTAGAATGGTGAATGCAGAGATCAGACTAGAATGGTGAATGCAGAGATCAGGCTAGAATGGTGAATGCAGAGATCAGACTAGAATGGTGAATGCAGAGATCAAACTAGAAGGGTGAATGCAGAGATCAGACTAGAATGGTGAATGCAGAGATCAGGCTAGAATGCTGAATGCAGAGATCAGGCTAGAATGCTGAATGCAGAGATCACGCTAGAATGCTGAATGCAGAGATCAGGCTAGAATGGAGAATGCAGAGATCAGACTAGAATGCTGAATGCAGAGATCAGGCTAGAATGCTGAATGCAGAGATCAGGCTAGAATGGTGAATGCAGAGATCACGCTAGAATGGTGAATGCAGAGATCAGGCTAGAATGGTGAATGCAGAGATCAGACTAGAATGGTGAATGCAGAGATCAGACTAGAATGGTGAATGCAGAGAGCAGACTAGAATGGTGAATGCAGAGGTCAGGCTAGAATGGTGAATGCAGAGATCAGGCTAGAATGGTGAATGCAGAGATCAGACTAGAATGGTGAATGCAGAGATCAGACTGTCTCCACAATTCATCAAATGTTCTAACTCTAATCTGCTGCAAATAATATACATGTCTAAAATGTCTTAAATAGACACAGATTATCTTGACCACATAAGTTGGTACATGCTCATTATGAAATGGCATATTATAGTAATTTATTTATTTGTATTACTTTGTATTGTCATGGAAACAAACTATGTTCTCTACAGGGATTCTGTTTGCCAATGGAGACTCATGGAAAGAGATGAGGCGCTTTGCCCTGACAAACCTTAGAGACTTTGGGATGGGCAAGAAAGGGAGTGAGGAGAAAATCTTAGAGGTGTTGGAAAAACATGAGGGTAAGAGAATTAGTATCTCTACACTAGTAGTAGAAGTAGTATGATGTATTTATAGGGGATGCCTAGGCTTCATTGCCTGGTTAAAAATCAGGCTTTTTTTAACCACATTATTAGTAAATAGCTAAGTGATCGTGTGGGTTCTGGAAAGGTTATTTTGTAATTAGATGTTTTGTCTATTACAGGTAAGGCATTTGACACAGCACAGCCTGTGCTTTATGCCGTCTCCAACATAATCTCGGCCATTGTCTACGGCAGCAGGTTTGAATACACTGACCCACTATTCACAGGCATGGTGGACAGGGTCAATGAGAGTGTTCACCTTACAGGTTCTGCATCAATTCAGGTATTCTGCTTATTCAGACCATTTTGTTTTTACTGTTTTTTTCTAAATAATGTCTGTTTCAGTGCAATCAACAAAACTAGGAAACAGATGCCTGTTATGAATTCTTGAAAATTAATATGTACATACTCAGTTATACTTTACTTGATGTGCCAGTAAACTTATTATAAACCATTATTGTACCGTTTATAACCCATCACTATGCTGCTTATAAATCATTATATACAATATTCATTATGTATAACATATCAAATAAAATCCTCATAGCCCAGTCCAAGCTCTTTGTCCTGGCACACCAATGGTGGATCCAGCTTCCCCCTGAAGCTAGGACAGCAGAGTCCCTGCCCAACTTCCGAAAACACCTGAAACTCCATCTCCTCAAAAAGTATCTTAAATAAATCCCGCACCTCAGACTGCTGGAGTGGACCAGCCACCACCGGCCTGAGGAGAAACACATGGAACGAGGGGTTAATACGGTAATCAGGGGGAAGCTGTAACCTATAACATCATTCAGTCTCCTCAGGACTTTAAATGGCCCCACAATCCGCGGACCCAGCTTCCGGCAGGGCAGGCGAAGGGGCAGGTTTCGAAGCGAGAGCCAGACCCGGTCCCTTGGTGCCTACACCGGGGCCTCACTGCGGTGGCGGTCGGCGCTCACCTTCTGTCGCCTGATGGCCCGTTGCAGGCGCACATGGGCAGGGTCCTATGTCTCCTCCGAGCGCCAAAACCATTCATCCACCGCAGGTGCCTCAATCTGACTCTGATGTCGCGGTGCCAGGACCAGATGATAACCTAGTACACACTGAAACTGAGACAGGTTAGTGGAGGAGTGGCGGAGGGAGTTTTGGGCCATCTTTGCCCAGGGGATGAAAGCCGCCCATTCCCCGGCCAGTCCTGGCAATAGGACCGCAGAAACCTACCCACATCCTGGTTTTAACTCTCTCCACCTGCCCATTACTGTCGGGGTGAAACCCTGAGGTCAGGCTGACCGAGACCCCCAGACGTTCCATGAACGCCCTCCAGACCCTCGATGTGAACTGGGGATCAGACACTATATCCTCAGGCACCTGTAGTGCCGGAAGACGTGTGTAAACAGGGCCTCTGCAGTCAGTAGGGAGACCGGAGGGAGACCGGGCAAAGTAAGGAGACGGCAGGACTTAGAGAACCGATCCACAACGTCCAGAATCGTGGTGTTTCCTTGTGACGGAGGATCTGTCATGAAATCCACCAATAGGTGTGACCACGGCCGTTGTGGAATGGGTAGGGGTTGTAATTTCCCTCTGGGCAGGTGTCTAGGTGCCTTGCACTGGGCGCACACCGAGTAGGAGGACACATAAACCCTCACGTCCTTAGTTAAAGTGGGCCACCAGTGCTTCCCACTAAGACAGCGCACTGTCCGACAGATGCCAGGATGACCAGAGGAGGGTGACATGTGGGCCCAACAGATCAATCGATCACGGACATCAGACGGAACGTACAGACACCCAACTGGGTGGGAGTTGGCTCCGCACGTAACGCCCGCTCGATGTCCGCGTCAACATCCCGTACCACCGGTGCCACCAGGCAAGAAGCCGGGAATATGGGAGTGGGATCTGTGGACCGCTCCTCTGTGTCATACATCTGGGACAGTGTGTCTGCCTTAGCGTTCTGGGAACCTGATCTGTAGGGTAGGGTGAAAACAAAACAGGTGAAAAACATGGCCACCTTGCCTGGCGAGGGTTCATTCTCCTCCTCATTCTCCTACTCCAGATTGCGGTGGTCAGTCCAAATGAGAAAAGGGTGTTTTGCCCTTCAGAGCCTTGACAACAGCCAACAGCTTCCGGTCCCCCACATCATAGTTTTGCTCCGCTGGGCTGAGCTTCTTCGAAAAGAAAGCACAGGGGTGGAGCTTTGGTGACGGCACAGCACAGCACCTATCCCAGCCTCGGACGCGTCCACCTCTACTATGAATGCCAAGGAGGGATCAGGATGAGCCAGCACAGGAGCTGAGGTAAAGAGAGCCTTCAGGTGACGAAAAGCCCTGTCCGTCCCAACTGACCACTGCAGTCGCACTGGTCCCCCCTTCAGCAAGGTGGTAATGGGAGCCGCTACCTGACCAAAGCCCCGGATAAACATCCGGTAGTAGTTGGCGAACCCTAAGAACCTCTGCACCTCCTTTACCGTGGTTGGGGTCAGCCAATTACGCATGGCTGAAATGCGGTCATTCTCCATCTCCACCACTGACGTTGACAGGCGGTACCCTAGGAAGGAGACGGACTGTTGGAAGAACAGACATTTCTCAGTCTTGACGTACAGGTCATGCTCCAACAGTCGACCAAGCACCTTGCGCACCAGGAACACATGCTCGGCGCGTGTAGCTGAGTATATTAGAATGTCATCTATATACTGTACACCACTACACCCTGCCCGTGCAGGTCCCTGAAAATATTGTCTACAAAGTATTGGAAGACTGATGGAGCATTCATCAACCCGTACGGCACGACGAGGTACTCATAGTGCCCAGAGGTGGTACTAAATGTCGTCTTCCACTCATCCCCCTCCCGGATACGCACCAGGTTGTAAGCGCTTCTGAGATCCAATTTGGTGAAGAAGCGTGCCCCATGCAATGACTCTGTCACACTGGCTATGAGAGGCAGCGGGTAACTATACTTCACCGTGATCTGATTTATACCTCTACAGTCAATGCAAGGGCGTAAACCTCAATCCTTCTTCTTCACAAAAAAAACCTCAAGGAGGCAGGTGAGGTGGAAGGCCGAATGTATTCGGAGACATACAGTATGTTTCCATAGCTGCCGTCTCCTCCTGTGACAGAGAATACACGTGGCTCCTGGGAAGTGCTGTGTCTACCAGGAGATTTATCGCACAATCCCCCCGTCGATGGGGAGGTAGTTGAGTCGCCTTCTTTTTACAGAAGGCAAGAGCCAAATCGGCATATTCAGGGGGGATGTGCGTGGTGGAGACCTGGTTTGGACTCTCCACCGTAGTTGCAACTATGGAAACATCTATACACCTCCCTGAGCACTGATGTGACCATCCCTTGAGAGCCCTCTGTTGCCACGAAACAGTGGGGTCATGATAGGTCAACCAGGGAAGCCCCAACACCACAGGAAACGCAGTAGAATCGATCAAGAAGAGACTCTCCTCATGACCCTCCTACGTTATCATACATAGTGGAGCCATGACCTCCTAAATCAGGCCCGACCCCAAAGGACGACTATCTAAGGCATGTACAGGGAAGGGAACATCAACAGGAACAATAGGGATCCCTAATCTAAGTGCAAATTAACGGTCAACAAAGTTCCCAGCTGCGCATGAATCTACTAGCGCCTTATGCTGGGAATGCGGGGAAAACTAAGGAAATTCTATACATACACACATGTGCTCAACAGGGAGCTCTGAGTGAGTCGGGTGCCTACTCACCTGGGATGATCCACCAGTGCCCTGACTGCTGCCTCGACTCGCTGGGGATCCTCCCCAGCACCGACCAGCAGTGTGCCCTCTGCCGCCACAGGTAGTGCAGGAAACGGCCCCCTTCCAGTCACCCTGAGAGCAGCAACTCCAAGCTCCATAGGTGTAGGATCGGAGGTGCTGGGGGATGGAATGAACGTACCCCGATCCGGACGTCCGCGGGTGGCCAACAGGTTATCCAGCCGGATGGATAAATCCACCAGCTGGTCGAGGGTAAGGGTGGTGTCCCTGCAGGCCAGCTCCCGATGAACGTACTCACGTAGACTACACCGGTAATAGTCGATCAGGGCCCTCTCATTCCATCCCGCGCTGGCAGCCAGGGTCCTGAAGTCCAGTGCGAAGTCCTGTGTGCTCCTCATCACCTGTCTGAGATGGAACAAGCGTTCCCCCGCCGTGCTCCCTTCAGGTGGATGATCGAAGACCGCCCGGATGCGGCGGGTGAAATCCTCATAGCGTACCAACGCTGCGTCTATTCTGGGTCCAGGTGACGTCTACACTGGGTCCAGGTGACGGAGGGGTGGACAGCGGTGTGGGTTGGGGTGAAGTTGATTGGGGTGTGGGAAAACCCCCTCTCTCCCATCGCTTCATGGTGTGCAGCACGCGATCCATGGCTGTGCCAAGATTTTGGAGCATTGTCGCGTGCTGCTGGACGTGTTCCTCCACTGGTAACGGAGGACTGGGTACACCTGCTGACTCCATAAGGGGTGTGTGTTTCTGTCATGTGTCAATGTGCAGCGGTTAGGAGTCATGCGCAGGACACAGAACTGAGTAAAATACGTACTTTACTCGAAAAGAAACAACAGAATATTTCCACGTAGGGAAAACACACCAGCTCACAGAAGTCTTGAACACTAAACAAAGAACAAACACGCACAAAACCCTGTGGGAAGCAGCGGGTTAAATAGGGAATAAATATTAACGTAATGGGAACCAGGTGTGTACAATCAAGACAATACAAATGGAAAAAGAAACGTAGATCGGTGGCAGCTAGAAAGCCGGGGACGATGACTGCCGAATGCTGCCCGAGAGGCACCAACTTCGGTGGAAGTCATGACTCTTAAGATGAATGCACTAACTGTGAATCGCTCTGGATAAGAGCGTCTGCTAAATGGCTAAAATATTTTATTAATTATATCATTGTAATTATTATATATAATATGTAATCACTAGTGATGGGCACTGATATTCACAATATCAGTACCATTTTTGTGATTCCATATCGTATCGGTTTGCATAAAATATATTGCACCTGTGTATGTTCACTTTTCTGTTCACTTCCATGGCTCTTTGAAGTTCAGACAACTGTTAGCAGATTGTCCGTTGGGCCAGGCGTGAATATTCTGGTATTATAATATTGTATTCATACTGGTTAGTTGGTTAGTTGGTTAGGGAGGCCTGTATTATAGCACCATCAACAGGCAACTAATTAAATATGCTAAATTGAGAGCCTGTGAGTTCTGTTTGAGGGTTTTGTGTATGCAGGAAAAGTAATGTGTTCTTTTTACAGAATAGTTGTCACGATTCCACCGGTGTCGGCTCCTCTCCTTGTTCAGGCGGCGTTCGGCGATCGACGTCACCGGCTTTCTAGCCATCGCCGCTCCATTTTTCATATTTCCATTTGTTTCGTCTTGTTCCATACATACACACCTGGTTTTCATTCCCTAATCACACAGCATGTATTTAGTCCTCTGTTCCCCTCCGTGTGAAATTGATTTTATGTTATGTGGGTGTTGTTTGGGCACATTTATGTACTGTTGTGCTTTCGTTGGACCGGAATAAAAGTGTGCCTGTTCACTACACTCTGCTCTCCTGCACCTGACTTCACCTCCAGTACACACACTTAACAATAGTAAAAATAATAAACCGACATACAATATGCCTTGCTCATATCGATATCAAATAATATTGAATATCACTATTGGTGCTCACAACTAATAATTACATATTTATGCATATGTGTATCACATTTGAATTTATGCATTTAATAATCTAATCATAGTTGTGGTGTGTTATGTTATAATTAATATAATATTGTTTTATGCGTATTCTACCTGAATCTCTGTGTTACAACATGTTTCCATGGTTGGGTCCGTGGATAAACGACCTGACACGTCTGAAAAAGAACATTGCTGATATGAAGATGAAGGTGTGTCACGTTCTGACCTTTATTTCCTTTGTTTTGTATTTATTTAGTATGGTCAGGGCGTGAGTTGGGTGGGCAGTCTATGTTTGTTTTTCTATGATTTGGGGATTTGTATGTTTCGGCCTAGTATGGTTCTCAATCAGAGGCAGGTGTCATTAGTTGTCTCTGATTGAGAATCATACTTAGGTAGCCTGGGTTGCACTGTTTGTTTGTGGGTGATTGTCTATGTTGATTGCTTGTGTCATCACAGTTCTCATTTAGCTTCATGGTCGTTATTTGTTTATTGTTTTTGTATTCAGTGTTCAGTACTTTCTTTAATTAAATATCAAGATGAACACAAACCACGCCGCGTTTTGGTCCGCCTTTCCTTCAACAGAAGTAAAACGTGACAAGGTGACAGAGCTGGTGAGGGGCCTGAAGGAGCCTCTTCTAAAGCCTATTTTAGTGTAGCTCCTATAGGCCACCGAGTTCTAACTGTCAGTATCCACATAATGTGTGTGAAATGCTTGATGGGGGCTCCTGAGTGGCGCAGAGGTCTAAGGCACTGCATCTCAGTGCTAGAGGCATCACTACAGACCCTGGTTCGATTCCAGGCTGGCTCACAACCGGCCATGATTGGAGTCCCACAGTGCGACACACAATTGGGCCAGCATTGTTAGGGTTTGGCCGGGGTACGCCGTCATGGTAAATAAGAATTTGTTCTTAACTGACTTGCTTTACTTAAATAAAAAAATAGTTTATGTGATAGAAGACCTCTCTGTTTATATCTTGGTTGTCATCAAGCTCTCCGCTGAAGAGGAAGCATCTCACTGTAACCAGTGACTGTAATCTGGTTCAGGTTATTAATCAACCTACTAGTGTGTTTACAAACAGAACAGGAACGATCATCCACATGCACTGTATTGATTACATTTGTCCTAATAATATAGATCTTTGTTCTAAGGCTGTATCCGTACCATTGGATGCAGTGATCACAATATCCAGTGGTTATTTCCAGGAAAGCGACACTTCTAAAAGATGGGACTAAAATAGTGTATGAGATCATACCATTTGATTTGATTTGAACATCTTTTGTATTTGTCACATGTGTCGAATACAACAGTGAAATGCATATTTACAAGCCCTTAACCAACAATGACGTTTTAAGAAAAATACCTAAAAAAATAAGAAGTCACATTTTGCTGTGACACTTAAGTGGATGATGTTAAAAAATATTTGTTGGTCTCATGTGATTAATAAGGAGCATCCAGACGCTGCACTTGATGCATTTATGAAATTACTTCTTCTAGTTATTGATAAACATGAACCTTTTAAGAAACTGGCTCCATGGATTGATGAGGAATTGAAAAACTTTATAGGTGAAAGAGATGGGGGCAAAAGGAGTGGCTAATAAGTCTGGCTGCACATCTGACGGACTGACTTACTGCAAATTGAGAAATAATGTGACTAAACTCAACAAAGAGGAGACACTGTATTATGAAGCCAAGATCAAGGATATAAAGAATGATGGGGGAGACTTTAGAGTACTTTAAATTGGGGCGGCAGGTAACCTAGTGGTTTGAGCGTTGGGCTGGTAACTGAAACGTAGCTGGGTTGAATCCCCGAGCTGACCAGGTCGCTGACCATCTGTCGTTCTGCCCCTGAACAAGGCAGTTAACTCACTGTTCCCCAGTAGGCTGTTATTGTAAATAAGAATTTGTTCTTAACTGACTTGCCTAGTTAAATAAATAAAAGGAAATTATGGTTAGAAAGACTAATTCTATTAAAATGGAACCAGATGGCTTATTTATGTTGCCAATTATTTTCATGATAAATTTGCCACCATGCCAATGAAGTTGAGCAGGAAATGCCAGCAAAACAGTGAGCCATAATATTCATGCATTAAAAAACCCACATAATTCAAATTTACAATGCTTATCTTTCATTTTGTAAAGTTAGTGTGGGAGAGGTGACGAAATGATTGTCGATCAATAATGACAAACCTCCTGGTATTGACAACTGTCATGTCTTTAATCTGAGCCTAGTGAAGTGTTTGTCCTCAGGCCTGGTTCTAACAGCCAACCTATCATCTTACTGCCAGCTTTTAGTAAACTGTTGGAAAAAAATGGTGTTTGACCAAATACAATGCTATTTCTCTGTAAACAAATCAAGACTTTCCGAATGCTTATAGAGAAGGCCACTGAACATGCACTGGCACAGATGACTGATGATTGGTTTAAAGAAATGTATAATGAAAATATTTCAGTGCAGCCTTTAATATTAGTGACCATAACGTGTTGAAAAATCCTATGTGTTATGGCTTTTCAACCTCAGCTCTGAATCCACAATATGGCAATCTATCTAATAGAACCCAAAGGGGGTTTCTTTAATGGAAGCTTCTCTAATGTTAAACATGTAAAGTGAGGTGTACTGCATGGCAGCTCTCTTGGCCCTCTACTCTTTTCTATTTTCATGACCTGCCACTGGCATTAAACAGAACCTGTGTCCATGTAAGCTGATGATTCAACCCGTCAGCAATCACAGCTAGTGAAATCATGGGTGGCCAGTAATAAACTGGTCCTGAACATATTCAAAATGAAGCATTATATTGATACAAATCATTCCCTAAGTTCTGGACATCAGCTGAATCTGGTAATTAATGGTGTGGCTGTTACTTGGTGTAACGGCGTTCTTCGTTTGTCGAAAGAGAGTCGGACCGAAATGCACCGTGGTGGTTACTCATGTCTTTAATGAAGAAAATCGTGACGATACATGAAATAACTAATAAATACAAAAACAACAAACGGAACGTGAAACTTATTACAGCCTATCTGGTGAACACTACACAGAGACAGGAACAATCACCCACGACAGACAAAGCGAAACTCAGGCTACCTAAATACGGTTCCCAATCAGAGGCAACGAGAAGCACCTGACTGCTGTTTGAGAACCGCCTCAGGCAGCCAAGCCTACACTCGACACACCCCTAATCAACCACAATCCCAATGCCTACAAAAAAAAGCAATACGACAACACAATAACCCATGTCACACCCTGGCCTGAACAAATAATTAAAGAAAACACAAAATACTAAGACCAAGGCGTGACAGAACCCCCCCCCCCCCAAGGTGCGGACTCCCGGACGCACCTCAAAACCATAGGGAGGGTCCAGGTGGGCGTCTGTCCATGGTGGCGGCTCCGGCTCAGGACGTGGACCCCACTCCATAAATGTCATAGTTCCTCCCCTTCGCGTCCTGGGATAATCCACCCTCGCCGACCATGGCCTAATACTCCTCACCCAGAACCCCACAGAACTGAGGAGCAGCTCGTGACTGAGGGGCATCTCGGGACTGAGGGACAGCTCGGGACTGAGGGACAGCTCGGGACTGAGGGGCAGCTCGGGACTGAGGGGCAGCTCGGGACTGAGGGGCAGCTCGGGACTGAGGGGCAGCTCGGGACTGAGGGGCAGCCCGGAACTGAGGGGCAGCCCGGAACTGAGGGGCAGCCCGGAACTGAGGGGAAGCCCAGTACTGAGAGGAAGCCCAGTACTGAGAGGAAGCCCAGTACTGAGATGAAACTCAGGTAGGTAGTAGGCTCCGGTAGATCCTGGCTGGCTGGCGGATCTGGAAGATTCAGGTTGACTAGCAGATCTGGAAGATTCTGGTTGACTAGCAGATCTGGAAGATTCTGGTTGACTGGCGTATCTAGCTGCTCTATGCAGACTGACAGCTCTGACTGCTCCATGCAGGCTGACAGCTCCTTGCAGACTGGCAGCTCCTTGCAGACTGACAGCTCCTTGCAGACTGACAGCTCCTTGCAGACTGACAGCTCCTTGCAGACTGACAGCTCCCTGCAGACTGACAGCTCCCTGCAGACTGGCAGCTCCTTGCAGACTGACAGCTCTGACTGCTCCATGCAGACTGGCAGCTCCTTGCAGACTGGCAGCTCCTTGCAGACTGACAGCTCCTTGCAGACTGACAGCTCCCTGCAGACTGGCAGCTCCTTGCAGACTGACAGCTCTGACTGCTCCATGCAGGCTGATAGCTCCTTGCAGACTGGCAGCTCCTTGCAGACTGACAGCTCTGACTGCTTCATGCAGACTGACAGCTCTAACTGCTTCATGCAGGCTGACAGCACCCTGCAGACTGGCAGCTCAGGCTGCTTCAAACAGGCAGGAGGCTCCGGCAGCGCTGTAGAGAAGAAAGGCTCTGATAGCGCTGAACAGGCGGGAGACTCCGACAGCGCAGGAGAGGAGGAAAACGCTGGTTGCGCTGAACAGACAGGAGACTCCGACAGCGCAGGAGGGAAGGAAGGCTCTGGCTGTGCTGAACAGGCGGGAGACTCCGACAGCGCAGGAGAGGAGGAAAACGCTGGCTGCGCTGAACAGGCGGGAGACTCCGACAGAGCAGGAGAGGCGAGGCGCACTGTAGGCCTGATGCGTGGTGCGGGCACTGGTGATACTGGAGCGAGGACACGCACAGGAAGCCTGGTGCGGGGAGCTGCTACCGGAGGACTGGTGTGTGGAGGTGGCACAGGATGTGCAAGGCTAGGGATGTGCACAGGAGGCCTGGTGCGTGAGGCTGGCACCAACTTCACCAGCCGACTAACACACACCTCAGGACGAGTATGGAGCGCTAACTCAGGTGCCATCAAATCCCCGACACGATCCGTCGGACGAATATGATATCTATAGCACCAAGCTAGCAACTCCCTCATTACTCTCCACTCCACCTTCCCCATTAACTCCTTCACAGTCTCTGCTTCGCTCACCTCTAACACCGGCTCTGGTTCTGGTCTCCTCCTTGGCTCCTCACGAAAAACAAGGAGAGTTGGCTCAGGTCCATCTCCTGACTCCTCCTGACTCCCTCTGAGCCCCCCCCCCAATAAATTTTTTGGGGTGACTCTCGGGTTTCGCTCTGCGCCGCCGTGTCTGTTTCTCCAACTCCATTCGCCTATAGCCTTCTTCGCACTGCTTTAGCGAATCCCATGCGGGCTCCTGCACTCTCTCTGGGTCGGCCGCCCACCTGTCGATTTCTTCCCACGTCGTATACTCCATGCCATTGCTGTCCATAACGTCCTCCTTTCGCTTTTCCTGCGGTCGCTGCCTGTAACCACGCCGCTCGGTCCATGTGTGGTGGGTGATTCTGTAACGGCGTTCTTCGTTTGTCGAAAGAGAGTCGGACCGAAATGCACCGTGGTGGTTACTCATGTCTTTAATGAAGAAAATCGTGACGATACATGAAATAACTAATAAATACAAAAACAACAAACGGAACGTGAAACTTATTACAGCCTATCTGGTGAACACTACACAGAGACAGGAACAATCACCCACGACAGACAAAGCGAAACTCAGGCTACCTAAATACGGTTCCCAATCAGAGGCAACGAGAAGCACCTGACTGCTGTTTGAGAACCGCCTCAGGCAGCCAAGCCTACACTCGACACACCCCTAATCAACCACAATCCCAATGCCTACAAAAAAAAGCAATACGACAACACAATAACCCATGTCACACCCTGGCCTGAACAAATAATTAAAGAAAACACAAAATACTAAGACCAAGGCGTGACACTTGGTGTTATTTTAGATTGTAAACTCTCATGGTCAGAACATATTGATTCAATGATTGTAAAGATTTGAAGAGGATTGTCTGTGATAAATAGATGCTCTGCTTTTTTTAATCAATCAAATGTATTTATAAAGCTGTTCTTACATCAGCTGATATCTCAAAGTGCTGTAAAGAAGCCCAGCCTAAATCCCCAAACAGCAAGCAATGCAGGTGTAGAAGCACCACTCTCCACAAAGCAAGCTCTAGTTTGATCTTATCTTAATTATTGTCCAGTCAAAAGAAGGGCCAACTTAATCTGCCCAGAACAGCATGACACATTTATCTCTTCATTGTAATCAGAGGGCTAATATCAATACTATGCATGCCAGTTTCTCTTGGCTAAGAGTTGAGGAAAGACTGACTGTATATAACTCATGTCATCTGAGGGTCTGTTTCTGTTAGGAATCTGACAATATGGATTCTTTCTACCATGACGACAACCTGGTATTTAATGTTGGTAATCTGTTTGGTGCTGGTACCGACACCACCGGGACAACCCTGCACTGGGGTCTGCTGCTAATGGCCAAGTACCCCTATATACAGGGTAAGGATTGATATAAACACAAACGCATGCACACCACAGGAGGCTGCTGAGGGGAGGATGGCTCATAACGGCTGGAATGGAGGGGTATCAAAAATATGGAAACCATGTGTTCAATTCCAGCCATTACTATGAGCCCGTCCTCCCAAATAAAGGTGCCACCTGTGACACACAGACATGAAACAGTAAAGCACTCAGGGTGTTACAAGTTATCAACATTGGCAAAGAGCCAGATTGAAGAATATATTATGAAACTAGATAAGGATGGCTTGGTTAATGAAGGTTAAACGTTAACTGAGGAACATCTTCCTCAGAACAGCCTCAATTCGTTGGAGCATGGACTCAAGAAAGTGTTGAATGCATTCCACAGAGATGTGGCCCATGTTGAATCCTGGTTGGCTGGATGTCCTTTGGGTGCTGGACCATTCTTGATACACACGGGAAACTGTTGAGTGTGAAAAACCCAGCTGCGTTGCAGGTCTTGACACAAACCAATGCGCTTGCAACCTTCACCATACCCCGTTCAAAGGCACTTAAATCTTTTGTCTTGCCCATTCAAACTCTGAATGGAACACATACACAATCCATGTCGCAAGACCCACTGGTTGACGCTTATTTATAAAACCCTCTTAAGCCTCACTCCCCCCTATCTGAGATATCTACTGCAGCCCCCATCCTCCACATACAACACCCGTTCTGCCAGTCACATTCTGTTAAAGGTCCCCAAAGCGCACACATCCCTGGGTTGCTCACCTTTTCAGTTTGCTGCAGCTAGCGACTGGAACGAGCTGCAACAAACACTCAAACTGGACAGTTTTATCCCAATCTCTTCATTCAAAGACTCAATCATGGACAGTCTTACTGACAGTGGCTGCTTTGCGTGATGTATTGCTCTCTACCTTGCCCTTTGTGCTGTTGTCTGTGTCCAATAATGTTAGTACCATGTTATGTGCTGCTACCATGCTGTGTTGTCATCTTAGTTCTCTCTTTATGTAGTGTTGTGTTCTCTCATCATGATGTGTGTTGTCCTATATTTAATTCATTTTTAATCCCAGTCCCTTCCGGAGGCCTTTTGGTAGGCAGTCATTGTAAATAAGAATGTGTTCTTAACTGACTTGCCTAGTTAAATAAAGTCTCAATTGTCTCAAGGCTTAAAAATCCTTTGTTAACCTGTCTCCTCTCCTTCATTTACCCTGCTTGAATTTGATTTAACAAGAGGCATCAATAAGGGATCATAGCTTTCACCTGGATTCACCTGGTCAGTCTGTCATGGAAAGAAGAGCAGGTGTTTTTAATGTTTGTCTACTCAGTGTACATTTTATTGTATTAACTCCAACCCTCCCTCCTTTCTGTCTCAGATCAGGTCCAGGAGGAGATCAGCAGGGTTATAGGAAGTCGTCAAACCTTGGTAGAGGACAGGAAGAACCTTCCCTACACTGATGCAGTGATCCATGAGACCCAGAGACTGGCCAATATTGCACCCATGTCCATCCCTCACACCACCAGCCGAGATGTCACCTTCCAGGGATATTTCATCAAAAAGGTCAGATACCTGGCGATCCAAATCTCTTTGTTTATTTTGAGACCAACTTCAAATTGTCTTATTTTTTCCTGAAGGGAAGTTACAGGTTAAAAAAACAATAAATGAAATACATGCAAACAGAAGCGAAATCCATTCCCCCCTTCAGTCCCTATCCAACCCCCGCATCCTCCTTCCCCACCTGGAAACCATGCCTCCCACCCCGCCTGTATAAATTGATGGTTGGGATTACAGGATGCCAAGGTCATATTTTTCTATTGTAACATGTCAGCTGGGAGTCGTGAAGCAAGATCAGGGAGTGAATCATTTAATTAATAAACTAAACATAATACAAAACAAGAACAAACAATACACAGACATGAAACAGAAACCCAGCCTGGGGAAGGAACCAAAGGGAGTAATATATGGAAGGTAATCAGGCAGGTGATGGTGTCCAGGTGAGTCTGAGGTGCTGGTGCGCGTAATGATGGTGACAGGTGTGTGTGTATAATAATGAGCAGCCTGGTAACCTAGCATGCTGGAGAGGGAGTATGCGTGACATCTATACTCTGTTCCAGTTAAATGATTGTTCAGATTGAATTAGATCTGTGGACCATACTGTTTAAATGGCTAGCTCAGAATATGAGCTTTCCAAAAGTTGTTTATATATTATAGAGATCAGTCCTTCTGGGAACCCAGATAATGTATTTATAAATCCATCACTGGAAGGTTTGGTAGTTGGGTTTCCCAAGGGACTCTGTAGACCAGCATAGCTGACTTTAGTTGTAAATATAGAAAAAAAAGGAGTAGCCCGGTAATGTGTATGTATCTTTCAAATCTAGGAATGTTCTCAAACCATTTCTGTCCATGATATCGGTAAGGATTCCACATTTGGGGGATGCAAAAAGACGGCATCCAGATCACAACACATTATTGTGAAATATTGGAGTATGGGCATGCCATAAGTATATATATATATATATATTGCTGCCTGAAGTTGTAATCCACTCCTTTTGAATGTGCACATTTATTAAACCAGGTTTCATCATTTTTACTCTGAAAATAAGGGATCCCATACTTCACCCTTACTGCAGGGGACGTCTGTGATTCCTCTACTGACGTCGGTCCTACAGGACGATAGCGAATGGGAGAGCCCCCACACCTTAACGCCCTCCCACTTTCTAGATGAGCAGGGAGGATTTGTCAAGAGGGACGCCTTCATGGCCTTCTCTGCAGGTATATTATCTTCATTATGCAACAAATAATTGAATTGCAAGAAGTGGAACAATTCAGGTTGCCTTTTGGACAGACTTCATGCTATTTACTGTATCTTTGGTCTCTCTCGCAGGTCGTAGGGTGTGTCTGGGGGAGGGTCTGGCCAGGATGGAGCTCTTCCTCTTCTTCACCTCCCTCCTGCAGCACTTTCGTTTCTCTCCTCCTCCTGGAGTAACAGAGGATGATCTGGACCTGACACAATCCTTCACCTCACCAGCTCTGTGCTGTGAGCCGGGTTTGACATGCCGTGGTGATTTTAACATGAAAATATTGGTGGGACAAACTCAATCAAAAAAGCTAATATGCATCGAAACCACTACACATTAAATGCTCCATCATAATAACCAATCCCAGAAATGAGCTTGCGTGACACACACACAAACATTATTATATTTTGTTTGATCGGTGCGTAGGCTGATTCCAATATCCTTTTAGATTTAATTGCACATACTTCATAGAGTAAAGTTAATTTTAATTCAAAATGTCATGTTCCAGCTAAGAAAAGTTTATAAAGCTTCTGCTTGGCTTCAACCATTGCATTGTTTAAAGTTCCATGGGAAATTAAAACAGTCTATCAGGGTAAATCCATTTAAATTCCATCACTTTTTGACAGCACCCCATTTGATTTGAATGAAACCTTCCATACATATACTCATCAGCCAGTTTATTAGGTACACCCTGTTCATGAAAATGGATCGTACTTATACAGTGAGTCACGTCAATTGCAATATAAAGCTGGCAGACAGGCATTGAGACAATCATTTACTGTTTGAACATTAGAATGGGCAAAAGGTGTGACCTAACTGACTTAAGGTGGTATGATCGTCGGAGGAAGGCACGCCGGATTCAGTATCTCCTTTCATGCACGACAGTGTCTAGGTTTTACAGAGAATGGCGCGACAACAAAAAACATCCAGTCAGCCGCAATCCTGTGGGTGAAAACAGCTCATTGATGAGGGAGGTTGAAGGAGAATGGCAAGAATCGTGCAAGCTAACAGGCAGACAGCAAACAGAAATAAAACAGTTGTGTGTAGAACGATCTTGAAACGCACCTTGTTGATCCTTGTCACAAATGGGCTATTGCAGCAGACGACCACACAGGGGTCCACTCCTACCAGGTAAAAACAAGAGGAAGCTCTGCATGGAGGAATGGGCCAAAATACCAGCAACAGTGTGTGAAAACCTTGTGAAGACTTACAGAAAACGTTTGACCTCTGTCATTGCCAACAAAGTATTGAGATAAACTTTTGTTATTGCCCAAATACTTATTTTCCACCATAATTTGCAAATAAATTCATTAAAAATCCTACAGTTTTCTGTTTTTTTTCTCATTTTGTCTGTCATAGTTGAAGTGTACCTATGATGAAAATTACAGGCCTCTCTCATCTTTAAGTGGGAGAACTTGCACAATTGGTGGCTGACTAAATACTTTTTTGCCCCACTGTATATACAGTGCCAGTCAAAAGTTTGGACACACCTACTCATTCTAGGGTTTTTCTTTATTTGTACTATTTTATACATTGTAGAATAATAGTGAAGACAATTATGAAATAACATTTATGGAATCATGTAGTAACAAAAAAGAGTTAAACAAATCAGGTGAGGTAGTCAACTGGAATGCATTTCAATTAACAGGTGTGCCTTGTTGAAGGTTAATTTGTGGAATTTCTTTCCTTCATAATGCGTTTGAGCCAATCAGTTGTTTTGTGACAAAGTATGGGGTGGTATACAGATGATAGCCCATAGTATGGCAAGAACTGCTCAAATAAGCAAAGAGAAATGACAGTCCATCATGATTTAACATATGAAGGTCAGTCAATCCGGAAAATTTCTAAAACCTTTGAAAGTTTCTTCAAGTGCAGTCGCAAAAACCATCAAGCGCTATGATGAAACTGGCTCTCATGAGGACCGCCACAGGAAAGGAAGACCCAGAGTTACCTCTGCTGCAGAAGATAATTTCATTAGAGTTACTAGCCTCAGAAATCAGCAATTAATTGCACATCAGATTGCAGGCCAAATAAATTCTTCAGAGTGGGACCAAATGTTATCCTTGGCAGAGTTACATTTCTTCAATAAGAGTTCAATTTACTGTAATTTTTAATGTGCGGGCTATCCGGTACACCAGTATCTATAGGTAGACTATCTGTATGCTTTATCCCTCCAGCTATCCAATAAATATGGCTCCATGGTTCACTTTGGACCCACAAAAGTGGTCATCCTGGTAGGATACAAGATGGTCAAGCAGGCGCTGGTCAACCATGCAGAGGAGTTTGGGGACCGGGGAGTGCCTCCTGTGTTCTAAGATTTCCCCAATGGACATGGTAATGTTGGATAAGTCAAACTTGCATTCTACACAATGGTCTGTCAAGCAGGCATACTTAGTGCTGTAACTCCAGACCCAAATATTGACCAAGATATTATTCTCTCATAGCATGATTAATTCCTGACACCCGCACAATGTGACTTTTATACAGGTGTTCTGGTTGCCAATGGAGACTCATGGAAAGAGATGAGATGCTTTGCCGTAGCGAACCTTAGACTTTGGCATGGGCAAGAAAGGAAGTGAAGAGGAAATTCGCTACCTAATTCAATTGTTTGAAAAACGTGAGAGTAAAAATTTGAAGTTCCGATTTGTGAAAACCCCAAATAAGATAACAAATATATACATTTTCTTCGTTTTGCTAATTCTGTTGGTCTTTGTGAGAGGTAAAGCATTTGACACATCCCAGCCAATGAATTATGCTGTCTCCAACATTGTGTATGGCAGCAGGTTTGAATGCTCTGACCCCAAGATCCAAGCCACTGTGAATCAAGCCATTGAGAACCTCAGAATTAGTGGCTCTGTTTCAATGCAGGTACATGATGTTTACTTTGTTTCTCACTCTTAGAGAAAAATGACAAACTGGTCACACTTGACTAAACCAGGAAAATTCAATAAATATTATATTTGTAGCAGGCTACATTTATGCTTTAGTTTGGTTTATGGGAAGATAGTGGTACAACATGTTCCCATGGCTGGGGCCTTGGCTGAAAACCAAGTAGCTTTTGTTAAAGAATATTGACAACAACAAGAAGGAGATGAGGGAGGTCTCCAGGAACAGGGTTGAAGTTAAAACCTACAGGAGGGTACAGTATCTCTCCAGGAACTGACAGGATGGTAACTCTCCAGGAATAGGGTTAATGTTAACCTACAGGAGAGTAGCTCCATAGGAACAGGGTTGGAGTTAAAAATCATTTAAATAAACAACAGGAAAATAGCTCTCCAGGAACAGGTTTGGAGAGCCCTGTGATAGAGGACAGCGTAAAGATGAAGATAGCTGAAATAGCAGTGGGCTTCGTTCAAACCCATGCAGCAGTGGCATCTGTTCTGGAGGCTAGACCCTCCTACGCCACACCCCTTTTGACAAATAATTCCTACTCTTTAAAATGCATTGTGTTTTTATGTATGTATAAGGAATCAGGCAACAAACTCTCATTAACATGACAACAACCTAATATATTCTGATTTCTGCTGTTACTCGCCACCATAGGGACAACCCTACGCTGGGTTTTGAGGCTAAGTGCCAAGAACCCCCTTATACAGGGTAAGCATCAATGTGCACACAGACCACCACACACAGACATTGTAGTTGATTAAGGTAATGCAAGACAGTTTTACTTCCTGTTAACATTGGCAAATTGCCCACCTGCGTTTTACCCAAGCAAAATGTTTTGGAACGGGGAATCCTGGTTCGAGGAAAGTGTTCAAGCAATCGAGAAAACCAATATAAGGTCCAGGGTAAATGTTCTCTGAAGGTAGTCATTTTGGCTCTTCCTCTTCCTTTATTTTACAGACTGGATCCAGGAGGAGATCAGTAGCGTCATAGGAAGTTGTCAGCCCTTGGTAGAGGACAGGAAGAACCTGCCCTACACTGATACAGTGATCCATGAGACCCAGAGACTAGCCAACATTTTACCCATTGCCATCCCCCACACCACCAGCCGAGATGTCACCTTCCAGGGATATTTCATCAAGAAGGGGACACTTGTTTCCTCTACTGACGTCTGTCCTACAAGACGGGAGCGAATGTGAGAGCTCACACACCTTTAAGAACCACAGAATAATGGCAGTAGCAGGTTTCATTCTAAATATTTTTATATAGTCAGTAGGGGAGAGTATATTAATGGAGACTTTCGAAGTTTACCAGTAAACTACCAGAATTTTGGTAGCTTTCAATGTTTTTTAGAAATTGTATCATATGACATCTAGTGGCCTTTTGGGGTACTTCAGATCATCACAGGCGTTTGTAATGATCTGACCCTCGGTGTGACCTTATCACATGTAAATAAGATTATAAAGAAAATGAATGACAAAGCTGTAAAACATAATCCTAATTACAAACCATCAAGTTAGTGAATAACATTGGTGTTTAATACGAGGGTTTCAGTATGAAATATATTTATTTTTAAACACTTATTTATTTTACTATTATGTCTTTGTTAATGTTTTGGCCCCAAACTGGTGGGAGTTGTAAAAGTCAATAGTTGGAAGAGATGCAAAGTTAATTTAAAATAACGCCATGGTTGATTGGATGCTTTTTTCCATTAATTATGCTTCTCTTCAACCATTTGGTCTATCTACTAGAAAGTCATGAATTCATTTTTTATATCTGTGTACAACCATGGGCCTGTAATGTTTAATTGAGGAATGAATCCAGATTGATGTGCAGAACTTCTTTATTAGAACTTGGATAAAGAATCTCTATTGTGCTTCCCACCTGGTAATGACATGATTGTTGTGACCATAGGTGCTTTGACAGCGATCACCTGGTGTGGTCTTGGATTGAATGGAGTTGGCAGTTTCCCTTCCTCTCTTTGAGAACAGAGAACTGTGTCACCCACTTTCAGTGTGGATGGCATGGGATGTCTTGTCGGCATGCTCTTTCATCTTCTGTTTGGCTGCAGTGTCAGCACTTCGCAGTGTCATCCAGCTGTCGCCTGATGGGGGGCCCAGTCAGCTTGATCCTCATTGGCCTGCCGAACAGTACATTAGCTGGAACCATCCCCATTGAGCAGTGTGGTGTTGCACGGTAGCTATGAAGGAAGGATCGGTAGGATAGTCAGTTTTACGAGGGTATGTTGAGCAGCATGAGTGAAGGAGGCTTTGTTGCGAAAAAGGAAGCCGATTCCAGATTTAACTTTGGATTGGAGATGCTTAATGTGAGTCTGGAAGGAGAGTTTACAGTCTAGCCTGACACCTAGGTATTTATAGTTGTCCACATATTCTAAGTCAGAACCGTCCAGAGTAGTGATGCTGGTCGGTTGACGAGCATGCATTTAGTTTTACTAGCATGCTAGCATAAGAGCAGTTGGATGCCACGGAAGGAGTGTTGTATGGCTTTGAAGCTCATTTGGAGGTTTGTTAAAAGTGTCCAAAGGGGAAAATGTATACAGAATGGTGTCGTCTGTGTAGAGGTGGATCAAAGAATCACCCGCAGCAAATAAATAGTATAATTGATGTTATAAACTGGGTGGTTCGAGCCCTGAATGCCGACTGGCTGACAGCCGTGGTATATCAGACCGTACACCATGGGTATGACAAAACATTTATTTTTACTGCTCTAATTACGTTGGTAACCAGTTTATAATAGCAAGAAGGCACCTTGGGGATTTGTGGTATATGGCCAATATAGCACGGTTAAGGACTGTGTCCATGCACTCCGTGATGCGTCGTGCTTAAGAACAGCCCTTAGCCATGGTATATTGGCCATATTCCACCCCCCCCCCCCTCGTGCCTTATTGCTTAAATACTGTATATTACTTTAGTATGGTTACATTTCATTTGCTCTGTTTACGCAGTGTCTAGTCATTGTGCAAACGCACGGCAGCTTTATATTACTATAGCATTTTTACAAAATGCCTTACAATACGTCATTCCCAAACATTTTATGAATTTATGATCACTAAGATATGGTCATTTTCAGGTTCTCACTTGTCAGAAGATATAAACGAAAAAGGTGTCACTATTCCTGGGGGTGTATATGAACAGATTTTAATACCGTTTCATGCTGCTAAAATACTGTCAGTTCCACTTTAAGACTTTATTAAAAGCTTTGGTGAAATCTACTAGTTGAACATTTTTCATTGCTGCACAGTGATTGGTTCCCACTGAGCACAGACAGTAATTCAAATTCTATTCTATTCCAAACCCCGACTCAAAGTTGACAAAATGGACCAGAATTTGACGAACTGGTGCCGATGTCAAGCACACTCATCAACTGTATTATTGATTAGCAATACATATGGAGCCCTCTGACACGCTACTAATCAAATACTCAAAGGCTAATCAGAAGCCTACATCTTAGCTTATTTATCTTTGGGGTGTAATCAAGCTTAGCAGAGTCAATCATCTACCTGTTATCAATAACAGACACTTAATGTTATGTACCTTTGGTTGGCCCGTTTGAATAGGACAAGAAAGCTTAAAGGTGCAATAAAATGGATTTTCGTGCCCAAATATGTATACTGTATATGTATTGTGTATATATATATATATATATATGTGTGTATATATATATATATATATATATGTATGTGTGTAAATAGTCATTAGTACAGTAGCTAATGTGGCTAGAGCTAACCACTAGCTAATATCAATGGACAAGGAGTAGCTTAAACTAGCCACCAGCGAGCGAATAGATTGTAAACAACTTCACTTTAAGTGAGACCTTTTGGCTGCTTTTACACAGGCAGCCCAATTCTGGCCTTTTGTCCAATTGTAGGCAAAAGTGCTGATATGGTAAGTCAAAAGACTAAACAGTGGAAAAAGATCCAAATTGGGTTTCCTGTGTCAATGCAGTCTTTCTTTGTTTCAAGTCTCCTTCCATAACTAGAACCGCTCATGGAGTCAAAGTAGGCAGTCAAACCTCCACTCCTGCTGGAGCTAGCTAGCTTATGGTTAGTCATTGTTCTAGCTAGCTTATGGTTAGTCATTGTTCTAGCTAGCTTATGGTTAGTCATTGTTCTAGCTAGCTTATGGTTAGTCATTGTTCTAGCTAGCAGATATGGCTAAGTATGTTTGCTAGTCACATAAAAACATGCCCACAAGGGTAGGTATAGATATCAACTGCTGATAACATTAGCTAGAAAAATGATTGACTTTACTTAGCAACAGCTGTCCAGTCCCAGACAAGGCAGGACAGCAAGCAAAAACAATTGCATTCTGTACATACATAATAGCAGTGCTTTGTATCAATCAATTACATTGTTGGATTGTAGAGCAATCAAATTAAACCAAAACCATTGAGGGACTGGTCTCATCTCAGACCTGGTTCACAGCACAGCCGGTGAGGTAACCCATTTCAGCATGTTTGTCTAAAGTGGAGCATTTGTTCTAAGTCATGTATAACATACATTAGGCCCAGACTCATCTCAGACCCGGCTCACAGCACAGAGCTGGTGAGGTGAAGGATTGAGGGTGAACCCCACGGATGGTGTGAGGTCCAGATCATCCTCTGTTACTCCAGGAGGAGTAGAGAAATGAAAGCGCTGCAGGAGGGAGGTGAAGAAGAGGAAGAGCGTCATCCTGGCCAGACCCTCCCCCAGACACACCCTACGACCTGGAAGAAGATAAAATGAGGTAGACAACATAACAATTAGGTTTACATAGATTCCTATAGTTCACATGTAAATATGCCAAATTGTACACACATTTTAAACCATAAACTCTCTGGGTCAAAGCAATTCCCCAAACTCTTAATTTTAGAGTACCATAGAAGGATTCACTTACCCAGTCAGTATGGATACAGAAACAGTGGAACTCACCTGCAGAGAAGGGCATGAAGGCATCCCTCTTGGTGAATCGACCTTCCTCATCCAGAAAGTGGGCAGGGTTAAAGGTGTGTGGGCTCTCCCATTCGCTTCCGTCTTGTAGGACAGACGTCAGTAGAGGAAACACAAGCGTCCCCTTCTTGATGAAATATCCCTGGAAGGTGATGTCTCGGCTGGTGGTGTGGGGGATGGCAATAGGTAAAACGTTGGCCAGTCTCTGGGTCTCATGGATCACTGCATCAGTGTAGGGCAGGTTCTTCCTGTCCTCTGCTAAGGGCTGACGACTTCCTATGACGCTGCTGATCTCCTCCAGGACCCGGTCTGAGACCGATAGGAGGGAGGACCAAAGTTACTACCCTCAGAAAATGTCATCTTAATCTTTACCCTGGACATTTTATAATTTTTACAAGATGACTTGATAACTGAATTAAGCTGGGAATGATACCTTAACCTACGTACCAAAACAGTTACCTTTTCTGCACAGTTCAATGTTCTCACTTAATGCATAACACCTTTTTGTAGTCAACAGCTACACAATAAGTAAATTGTGTAAATCATGTCCAATAAAACTGTTAGTTTCTGGATTGTTTGAACACTTCCCTCAAAACAGGGATAATGCAAACGAAAAAGTGTTTGCAAAAAACACCACATTTCCCAAAATGCATTAACCCGATCAAAACCTGTCAGTAAATTAACTATCAAAACAGTATAATTTGTCATAGAACAAGATGGTAATCTCAACATTCACTGCATAATGTCTCAACAAATACTAACTGTAACACCAAGTCAGGTGCAGATGGTGAGTTTAATAATAACCAACATAGCGAATACAAAACAAGATCGGCATCAGGACATGAAAACAGAACCAGTACTGCCTGATGACTGGGGTGGGTGAGGACTATAAGGAGGGAGAGTAATCAGGGTGGTGATGAAGTCCAGGTGGGCTTAATGATGGGAGCAGCTATGCGCAATGTGGGTTGCCAGGACCGGTGAGAGGAGACCAGCGACGTTGATTGCAGGAAGGAGGGAGCAGGCGTGACACTATCACCATCAATAGACAATATTTTTCTATTAAAGAGTAAATGGTAGGATATGGTTATCAAACATTTACTAGAAATTAGCTGTATTCTTGTTCTCTCAATTAGCATTTAATACTAAAGCAGGAAGAATTTCACTAAACTCAATTTGATACTGTTTAGAATTGAAAAAGTGTTCGGTGGTGTATATTGTAACGCTTTACAATGCAGTAAAGATAAATCAAAGAGAAGAGATGTTGAACGTGCAATTGTGACTGAAGTACTGTAAAACCAGTCACTGTACAAAGAGTTTACATGTTAATGGTAAAAGATAGACCATTATGGGAGTACTGATTTAGTTTTGTTTTATATGCTGTACACAACAGATGTTTGGAAGCTGATGTCCCAGTTCTTCCATGGCCTACATACTCACCAGACATGTCACACATTGAGCATGTTTGGGTTGCTCTGGATCGACGTGTACAACAGCGTGTTCTAGTTCCTGCCAATACCTATCAACTTTGCACAGCCATTGAAGAGGATTGGGACAACATTCGACAGGCCACAATCAACAGCCTGATCAAATCTATGTGAAGTAGATGTGTCGCACTGCATGAGGGAAATGGTGGTCACACCAGATACTGCCCCTACCTTTAAGGTATCTCTGACCAACAGATGCATATCTGTATTCCCAGTCATGTGAAATCCATAGATACAGTGCCTTGCGAAAGTATTCGGCCCCCTTGAACTTTGCGACCTTTTGCCACATTTCAGGCTTCAAACATAAAGATATAAAACTGTATTTTTTTGTGAAGAATCAACAACAAGTGGGACACAATCATGAAGTGGAACGACATTTATTGGATATTTCAAACTTTTTTAACAAATCAAAAACTGAAAAATTGGGCGTGCAAAATTATTCAGCCCCTTTACTTTCAGTGCAGCAAACTCTCTCCAGAAGTTCAGTGAGGATCTCTGAATGATCCAATGTTGACCTAAATGACTAATGATGATAAATACAATCCACCTGTGTGTAATCAAGTCTCCGTATAAATGCACCTGCACTGTGATAGTCTCAGAGGTCCGTTAAAAGCGCAGAGAGCATCATGAAGAACAAGGAACACATCAGGCAGGTCCGAGATACTGTTGTGAAGAAGTTTAAAGCCGGATTTGGATACAAAAAGATTTCCCAAGCTTTAAACATCCCAAGGAGCACCGTGCAAGCGATAATATTGAAATGGAAGGAGTATCAGACCACTGCAAATCTACCAAGACCTGGCCGTCCCTCTAAACTTTCAGCTCATACAAGGAGAAGACTGATCAGAGATACAGCCAAGAGGCCCATGATCACTCTGGATGAACTGCAGAGATCTACAGCTGAGGTGGGAGACTCTGTCCATAGGACAACAATCAGTCGTATATTGCACAAATCTGGCCTTTATGGAAGAGTGGCAAGAAGAAAGCCATTTCTTAAAGATATCCATAAAAAGTGTCATTTAAAGTTTGCCACAAGCCACCTGGGAGACACACCAAACATGTGGAAGAAGGTGCTCTGGTCAGATGAAACCAAAATTGAACTTTTTGGCAACAATGCAAAACGTTATGTTTGGCGTAAAAGCAACACAGCTCATCACCCTGAACAACCCATCCCCACTGTCAAACATGGTGGTGGCAGCATCATGGTTTGGGCCTGCTTTTCTTCAGCAGGGACAGGGAAGATGGTTAAAATTGATGGAAGATGGATGGAGCCAAATACAGGACCATTCTGGAAGAAAACCTGATGGAGT
>NW_022263019.1:0-12500 GCF_002021735.2 Oncorhynchus kisutch | reverse complement strand
GTCCCTTTGCAGAAAAACAGCCCCAAAGCATGATGTTTCCACCCCCATGCTTCACAGTAGGTATGGTGTTCTTTGGAAGCAACTCAGCATTCTTTGTCCTCCAAACACGACGAGTTTAGTTTTTACCAAAAAGTTATATTTTGGTTTCATCTGACCATATGACATTCTCCCAATCTTCTTCTGGATCATCCAAATGCTCTCTAGCAAACTTCAGATGGGCCTGGACATATACTGGCTTAAGCAGGGGGACACGTCTGGCACTGCAGGATTTGAGTCCCTGGCGGCGTAGTGTGTTACTGATGGTAGGCTTTGTTACTTTGGTCCCAGCTCTCTGCAGGTCATTCACTAGGTCCCCCCGTATGGTTCTAGGATTTTTGCTCACCGTTCTTCCGTTCTTGTGATCATAATTTGCAAATAAATTCATAAAAAATCCTACAATGTGACTTTCTGGATTTTTTTTTCTAATTTCGTCTGTCATCTTTGAAGTGTACCTATGATGGAAATTACAGGCCTCTCTCATCTTTTTAAGTGGGAGAACTTGCAACATTGGTGGCTGACTAAATACTTTGTTGCCCCACTGCACAATAGTTATCTTTTGTTTGTATTTATTCCCATCCTTCAGCTACCCTCAACCCCACCCATCTATCTCTGAAGACCATTCAGCTTGATTTATATTTGCCATATATTTCTAACTGTGCTGTTTCACAAATGTTCTGAACCTATATATTTTACGGACACCGTATATTTTACATGAGTTATCTTGTTTTTAATTGAGATTTCATACCTCCAGGGTCTTCTTTCGGACGAGGAACGAGTCCACAAAGCCTCTACACATCTGAGGGTTGAGAGTCTCCTTCAGCCCCCTCACCAGCTCCTCCATCTCCTTCTTGTTGTTCTCAATATTCTTCAACAAAAGCTTCCTGCTTTTCAGCCAAGGGCCCAGCCAGGGGAACATGTTGTACAACTATCTCCCCGTAAACATAAAGTTAAGCATGAATTACCCTTTATTATTCCTGTACCCCAGTACAAATTTGAATGACTATTACATTTTCCTGGTTTAGTCAAGTGTGACCAGTTTGTTTTTCACTCTGAGAATAATGGCAAAGTAAACATCATGAGCACATAGTACAATACCTGAACTGAAACGGAGCCTGCAATTCGTAGGTTCTCATTGGCTCGATCCACTGTGGCTCGGAACTTGGAGTCAGAGTATTCAAACCTGCTGCCGTACACAATGTTGGAGATTACGTTGGCGACAGCATAACTCAATGGCTGGGTTGTGTCAAATGCTTTACCTATTAAAAAGATCAAGATCAGAAATTCAATTAGAAAACCTAAGGATTTTTTAAATGTAATCCTTTTTTTGGTTTTCAAAATCAGACCTACGAATTCTTACCCTCATGTTTTTCCAACACTTCGATCAGGTAATGAATTTCCTCTAAGATTTTCTCCTCACTCCCTTTCTTGCCCATCCCAAAGTCTCTAAGGTTCGCCAGGGCAAAGCGCCTCATCTCTTTCCATGAGTCTCCATTGCCAAACAGAATACCTATTTAAAAGTAACATTGTGCAGGTGTCAGGAACTAATCATGTCAGGAGAGAATCATATATTTGTCAAGTATTTATAGCTCCAAATATGCTTGCTTGACAGAATATTGTTGAATGCAACAGTTAACCGGGATTACAAGTTTCACATACTACATTACCATGTCCATTGGTGAAATCATACAACACAGGAAGCATGCCCCTGTCCCCAAACTCCTCTGCATGGTTGACCAGCGCCTGCTTGACCGTCTTGTATCCTGCCAGGATGACCACTTTTGTGGGTCCAAAATGAACCGTGAAAACAGACCCATATTTCTTGGACAGCTGTAGAACATAAAATAAGACTAAATGCATGGTTTATTAAAAAGGTCCCGGACAGTGACAATCATGTTTTTTAAATCAAATTCGATGATATTTGAATGTAATCAGTTCATAGCAGTTTGACCCAAGTAAAAAAAAAGTACAGTAGCTGGTACATTGGAAAAGCTGATAAAGTTACTGGTCCCTTCTCCCTCCCTCCCTCCCTAACCTATAAGACTGCTAAACGTCAAGTGTCGCTGTCATCATTCTTGCTGCTTCCAGTTCAGTAGCAGTACCTTTCGAGATCTCAACTAAACAGAGTAGACTATAGCCTATGTATACGTGGTCGGAGAAGCACAGTGTAGTTATCTTTCCAATTGAATATATTTCCTAAATAGGCCTATGATTAGGCTATAGTTTACTACATTGCCTAGAAATAGGGCTACATATTGATCACCCATATTTCTCAGTCTGAAAATCTTCTCACTCCTAAAAAGGTAGGCTATAAAAATAGCTCAAGAGAAAGTGTAAGTTTCTCCAACTCTGCTCTCTTTAAACTACATCTAGCATATTTCCTGATATAGCCCAGTAATAGAAAGGGCCATGTGAGAATCTCAGCTAATTTAGCCCATATCTTTAGTTATTTTTGCGCATTTGATATTGCCTATAGGGGGCAAAATAGCTGGGACCATGGCTGGCTAATGAGCTGCTTCACATAAGCCTAAATGTCATTGCGGGACTTCGGTTAGGTTTGAGACCAGTTCTTGCTGTAGCGGGTGGAAGAGCAGGAGCAGGATTTAGAAATCAGTCCTGCGCAGACCTCTACTGTGCACCATGACAGTGAAGCCTGTAACTTTAGAGCTATTTATGACTGTCAGTGTGAAAAGTAGGGAACTAGCGAGGGAAACTGACAGATCAATACCGTTACATTGCCATACTGACTAATACAACTCACTGTGGTTAGATGGTTATTATTACTGTCTCATCTCGCAACTGCCAGGTAACTAGAGACTAGAGCTGACCTGGCGGTGGTAGCTACTCACTAGCGTGGCTTATTCATTCACCTCAATCGAGAGGGGATGAAACATTAGACAACGTTACATGTCAGTTACAATACTAGCCCAGCACTGCGAATAAACATTAGTTCATTTTTTTCTGTAAAGTTAAACAGTTACCTTGCCAGCTATATCAGTCAACTAAAGTAGCCATTTTCTGTTCTGCTTCCTTTTACAACTCGATGAAAGAGCGGAACACATACACACTGACTGAATTGTGCTCAACTCTCAAGTGCTCGTCCAGCCAGCCTTCCAGATGTTTTGCCTTCACACAGCCTGTTACAGCCTTCCCGACAACTATGAGGTGTCCGCATGGCCCTAAAGCACACAGTTGCCACAATTTGATCACATTCCAATGATAAAACTGAGGGGAACAAAAATGCAATTTCAGATACGTCCCCCCACATTATGAAATTGCATGTTTGTCCCCCCCAGTTTTATCATTGAAATGTGATTTTAAAAAACGTGCCAACGTCCTTTAGGACCATGCGGATGCCTCAGTTGTCGGTAGGCTGTTTGGAGTGTTCATCGGACTGGATTTAAAGACTGCACAAACACAACAGAGCGTGCTGACAGGCTGTGTGAAGGCAAAGCTTCCCCCCAGTGAAAGTCCCTGTGTATAGTACTTGTAATTTACCACTGACAATCATATTCTTCTATTCCATTGTGTGGGTTGTCCTACAGTTGATGTAGCTTGTGTCATTGGGGCTAATCATAATGGTGGGGAGGTATTATTATTTCACTTTCCATCTCCTTTTGTCTTTCCACTATCATCAAGCTATAATGAGACATTTTAGAAAATTAAACATCTACTCGGTGTGCATAGCTTCCCAGGCAACTACCGCATTAGGAATGCTGTGATACAAAAATCAGCTTTCCCAAGCAAAGGGGATATGTTGTGAAGCCTGCGAAGACAGACCCAACATACTGGAAGTCATAGTTAGGGCTGTGGTCATGAAAGAGCCGGTGATTGTCAAGCAAATAACTGCCGGTCTCACGGTAATTAACCGTTAATTAACATAAGCACATTTACCATCTCATGGCTTCCACGCATAGACTACAAGCCATCAATACAGACCTTCGGAACATCAACATTTTAAAAAGTCTAATAAATCCATGTAATATAGCCTACACCATCACAATAAATCCATGATTTATTTTAGAAACATGATATGAAGAAAATGTAGTCTATTTCAGAAGAACAGAATAGCATACGCTGAGTTGTCCTTATGTTAGGCCCTGATCTGGCTATGCCATATGGTTGTGGGCTCACTAGTTCATTCAGCAGGCAAGATTTGGTTAGAATTACGTGGAAATATTTTATAGTATGAAGAATGAAATTTAACATAGCTGAAAAAAATTGAAAGGATATTTGCACACGGCTATTCTGTGTTGAGCGGTTAACAAAGAAACAGGTCCTCCTATATGCTTCATTTAGAGTTATTTATTTAGCTTTGGTTGTGATACAAATGTTGGGCTAAGTGTTTTGATTTTTAATACATTCTAAGGCTGCATGATGCGACTAATGATCATTTGAAAAAGCATGAAGGGCATGAGCTCTGCTTTGTTTTTTGCGCAGGCTGTACACACTTCATCAGTCTCATTCACAATTTGACAAGCGCTTGATAATGCCTCGAAGTTCCTTGCTGCATTCCCTTTGTGTACAACCTAAAAAAAAAATCCATGCCTTTTGCAGCCAGTGGCCGTCTTGCCTTTGGGCTGAAGGGGCAGCAGGTAGATTAGTGGTTAGAGTGTTGGGCCAGTGACCAAAAGGGTGCTGGATCAAATCCCTGAGCTGACAAGGTAAAAATCTGTCATTCTGCCACTGAATAAGGCAGTTAAACCACTGTTTCCCAATAGGCTGTCACTGTAAATAAGAAATTGTTCTTAACTGACTTGTTCAAATGAAAATTAAGTAAATTCCCTTCTCCTGGTTGCTTTCCAAAAGCCTCTCACTCACATGGCTCTGTCAGTGATTGGGTCTTTCTCACAGGCTACAAGTGAAGAGGGACATAACTGCTTGCATCCAAATTCAAGGTGCATATTGGAAGAACTGTAATTGACTTTTTGTCAGCCAACAAGATAAGTGGGCCTAACAAACAGCAAAAGCACTACTCCATGTCAATCTACTATCCCCCATAGTACAAAAGTTAACTAGAAATAAATATTCCAAACATAGTCTGGGATAGTTGTGGGATGCGATAGATCCCAAATTAATACAACCAATAGCATTAAAAAAAACTGTTTTAAGCAATGAGCCTGACACAACAGTTCAGAACGTTTAGCATAAATTGTTGATAAACGATTATGCTATTTCTTCTACAATGTATTAACTGAATACTTTTGCAGGCCCAATTTTTCAGTTTTTGATTTGTTAAAAAGTTTGAAATATCCAATAAATGTCGTTCCACTTCATGATTGTGTCCCACTTGTTGTTGATTCTTCACAAAAAAAAATACAGTTTTATATCTTTATGTTTGAAGCCTGAAATGTGGCAAAAGGTCGCAAAGTTCAAGGGGGCCGAATACTTTCGCAAGGCACTGTATATGTGTAACATTTGTTTTGATTTAGAATGGACCATTATTATGCATTTGTCTCAAACGGGGGCAGGGGTAAAACATTTATGTAATTTATGTAAAGCACTTAAATAGCAAATGAAGGATGCCTTTCCCACGGTTCATTTTCATACCAGCCAGGTAGGCTATACTTCTGTTGTAAAGAGAAGCAATGTGCTTAATATTAGGAAAGCTGAGCAATAAATATAGTAGGCATAGCCTATAGAAAGCTGATGGGAACCTCCTCTTATTAAATAGAGGCTTTTTCTCACGCAATTGCATGGCCTATAGAAATGTTGCGCAACATGAACTCATGAGCTCTCATGAAGTGTTTGAATAGATTTTTAGATTACATTTGCAGTGATGTCAGAGTATTTAGAGGCACAGTAGAGTGCTGGGTACCAGTCATTTAGCATGTTTGGTAGGCTACTAATGACCATCAGCAGCATCAGAGCTTGGAGAAGCCAAATTACTGTGACTAAATGGTCACGTGAATTTGACTGTTGTCATGACTCGTGACTGCCGGTGTGGTAGTAATACGGTCACCGTAACAGCCCTAGTCATAATTATTCATTTAAAATCAATTGAACATTTCAGGTACACAAAAATAAAAAATACACACATTGAAAAGTTTCAGAAAAAGGTGCAACAATTAAATATTGCATATTTCAAATTGAGTACTTCAAAAACACATTGTCAAATGAGTAGATCACTACATCAGCTAATTGATAGTATCATAACTCAGAACAGTAAATAAAATGAAATACATTTCACGATCCATTTAAGAAAGATTTCCCTTTTCAAAAACATTACAGGCAACTCGTTTTTTCTATATTTACAACTTAGGTCAGCTATGTTGGCCTATGGAGTCCCGTGGGAAACGCGACTACCAAACCATCCAATGATGAGATTTGTAAACACATGATCTGGGCTCCCGAAAGGACTGATCTGTATAATATAAACAACTTTTGGAAAGCTCATATCTGAGCTAGCCATTAAACAAGTATGGCCCACAGATCTAATTGAATCTGAACCACGCTTTAACTGGAACAGAAAATGGAAAAATATTACCTTGGCATCCCGTAATCCAAACCATCAAAGTATACATTTTAAGTTTGTTTTGGACCAAGGAAAGATTTTACAATGAAATTGGCGCCAACGGTTCACTGTGTCCCCTGAAATAGGTAAGCACATTCATCTAATGTGGGAGTGCCCTGCAGTTAAATGCTTCAAGGGCAAAGTTACAAAATAAATGTAGAAGTGCATGAATTTAAATATTCATTGCTTTCCATCTATTATGTTACTTAACAATGACAGCCCCTTGACAGCCTCTCTTAGAGAAAATGACTGCTGGCAGGCAGCACTGCTGTGAAATAAATGTTGACTCTTAAGATGGCAACCACCTCACTCTCACCATTTAACCAAAGGACACAGTTACTATTAGAAGTTCCATCATTAGAATTATCAACAGGGAGAATGAATGGTACTAGACAAGGAGCAGTTGAGACCTGGACAAATATATTGGACTCTGTAAAGAACAACTCAGCTAAGGCCCACGTATACAAACCAATGATACAGTATTTAAACTTTTGTTACTTTCCTTGCTTTCTGGCCCACAGTGAAGGGGGGGTACAGGGACTAAGGGGGAAATGGGTCATGGTTATCTTTATATGCATGCATTTTGGTTTTATATCTGTAACCCTCTGAAGAAAACAAATTAAACAAGTTGGTCACAACAACAAAAATACATTTCAGGCTACGTAGACAGGCTCCTGGATCGCCTCTTCAACGAGGTCACACTTGATCCAGCACCGTATGTGGGGAAGCTGTGTGAGCTGTCCATCCCAGGACCCCTGTCTGCCCAGTATGAGAGGCCTGACAGGTAGGAGGTCAAAGCTGGATTTGTCTCCCGCTTATATCTTGGGGGTGACTGTGGCCAAGTGGGTGACTGAAGCGGGGTACATGGGTCCCCCTCCTCTCCCGCTCGCCTCACCATCAAGCTCTGTAGTTTGTGGCATTTCCTAAAGCCTAAGTAATTCACTTTTACATGATATGATATCACATTGTTACTTTGTATAGTTTTATTTCAAGCATTCAGATGGAAGATGAGTGTTATACATTGTACGAATCAGTGTGATCTTGCACACTGTAGTGAGGCCGGATGCCTACAGTATATTAGGATTATGGCTCTAAGAATCTATTTATGTCAAATGTCACCATTATTTATCATGATTGTTCATGTTGATCAATATTTCAGCTATACTGGCCTATTGTAAGTTATCAACTGAATGTCTGATCAATGAATACAATTCTGAACATATCATTTATAATGTTAATATATAAGCCAAAAATTGTTCAGTACACTTATGGTGTTTTCATGTACGTTCCCTTATGTCTAAGCTTCTAAGGGGACTCAGGCTTTACTAAAGAAGAATTGTATCAGTGAACTGTATTCTGTAATTAGTCTAAAAAAAACAATAGAAATGCAATTGTGTATTGCTACTGTTTGTCTGAGAGCCAACAGTCCATGATCAGCTCTATTGACCATGAGAGCATTGAAGAGAAAATGGGTTGAGGCATACTCCGAGTCGATATTCACGTAATATGGAATTCCCCTCGACCGCATCCACAAATTGGGGAAAATCAAACATTCTTTTCCATTGACCCCAGTGTAAGAGAGACAACTTTGTTGGATATATTTTTGTTATATATAAACAACAAACCATGCTGAAAACCTGCTGTGTGTTCAATGTACATGTAACCAGGTCAAAAATCACGACCTACGGTTCGCAATGCTCCCACGTAGGGAAATAGAGCCAGCAAGAAGAGCCTGTGGCTTCAGGCTATTCGGCATGGGAGAGTGGGAAATTGTGGGGAGCCGGTGTCCAAGTAGGCTACACATAGTTAGAGCTCTATAAATGTGGAAACAATGTAATCACAGGTAAGACATTTAACTTGTTTAGCAAGCACAATCCGTTTGTAACTCCATTCACTACTTGTAGCTGTATAGTTTGTTTGCGTCTTGGCTAGCCTAACGTTCTGGTCGGAAGCTAGCTAGCACTCACGTGGCTTCTAGCACCGTCATGAATAGGGGCATTCAGGACGCCCTACAATATTACATTTTTCTAAGTAGTGAGAACGCTAGGGAGAGGCAATGTTGAAAAGGGGAGGCAGGGTAGCCTAGTGGTTAGAGCGTTGGACTAGTAACCGGAAGGTTGCAAGTTCAAACCCCCGAGCTGACAAGGTACAAATCTGTCGTTCTGCCCCTGAACAGGCAGTTAACCCACTGTTCCTAGGCCGTCATTGAAAATAAAAATGTGTTCTTACCTGCCTTGCCTAGTTAAATAAATGAATAAAAGACATGTTGTACTCGCGTCGCCTGCTTCAGCATTGCAAAATAAATGTAGAAATCTATGTTATTCAATTATTGCTCATGTGCTCCAACGAGTGCCTGCGTTGCCAAGGGCTAAAATAGAAATTAGTTATATTTCTGATGCAGATTGCGCTGCAAGTCCTGCCTCTCCCATCTCATTGGGTTATAGAAGCAGGTACCCAAGTGCCATCTCTCATTGGTTATACCACGGGGGTAAGACGAACGAGGTCAGTGGCGGGTAAATGCACCTAATTTATGAAAGTTGCCAATCGCAATATAAAGCAGAGGTGAAAAGCCTGGAAGGAAGAGAGATGACTAGAATCGATTCGGTTGACCGTTTTATATGTGGAATAATTGTAGGAGTAGAACCTTGTGCATTTCAGGTAAAATAACAACTCAATGTTTATATCCCAGGACAAATTAGCTAGCAACAGCAAGCTAGCTAAATAGGACAGATTGGCTAGCAAGTGCAAGCGAACTAGCTAAATTGCCTTAAAATGTTGAATGATTTCGACCTGTCCCCAAATTAATATAATTTGTTCAGAGTTTGTTTTGATATTTTAACTTGCGTGTCATGATGGCGTTTGGTGTGTGGGGACAAATACATTCATGCACGATGGGGCACACGCACAGCCAGTTTGGGTTCCGTGTAACACTGACGGGGAGTGTACTATTTAGGCTCATAATGACATATGGCCCATTGTTTACCTTACCAGGCAATGACCACAAGGGTGTTTCCACAAGCTGTCTGTCAATGTTTTCCTGAGTTTTACACCAATCTTAAGCTGCAGTCTATAATTCAAACATCAAAACATCATCCCATCACTTAATTGGTAAACAGCTGAGGAATGGGGCTGGAGAAATGCAAACCACTCAAATTCACAGATGGCGCTATGGATGCAAGGACTGACCATCCATGAAAGGATCTTTTTAGGCCAGGATTCAATCCGATTGCTGATTGGACAATGCAGAATGTAAAGGTAATATCCAATTGAGCCGACATACGCAGCTTTTTCCGTGAACGTGATCTCTGAGAATGCGGGAACATTGCCTTTAAAACGTGCATAGTGGACAAATGTGATCGGATTCAATCTAGCCCTTAACAACGTTGTGAAGCTATACAGTGTTTGTTTAGAATCACATTGTTTACAAACAAACAAACACTGAGTTCTAAAGAGTAAACCAGTTTAAAAAGGGTCAATCTGCCATTGGTACATCCATTTTTTAAAGTTTAAATGACTAATTATAGCTATTGATTCTTGAAGAATATAACTAGAAATACCTTATGAGCTTAGCTCAACTGTCATACCCCATCAGAACCCAAAGTATGAGTTTGTTAAACATAAAATAAATACATGTAGCCTCTAAACATGGTTAAAACTATAATTGTATTATTAGGATGGTCATTGCATCCATAGGTTTGTCTATAATTTCAGAGGGGTTATATTTCTCCAGCCACATTCCTCAGCTGTTAACCTAAAACAGTAGTGGGGTGTAAGCTTTATTGTTTGAACTGCAGATTGTCCCTTTAACTAAGCTCTCAAAGCATCTGGAAGTTATTCCAAATAAATTAACCAAACAGACTGTGGAGATCAGTGTGTGACTTAAAACAATGCAGGTGTTACGAAACTCCCTGTGAAGTAAACATGCAGGTGTTACGAAACGCCCTGTGAAGTAAACAATGCAGGTGTTACGAACGCCCTGTGAAGTAAACAATGCATGAAATGTAATATAAAACCTGAGCTAAAGGTTGTTGGCAGCAGTTCTGTAACAAATAAAGTATAATTCTATGTGACACATATCTTCAGGAGTGATATTGTTGCAATATAAGTTGGATTAAAGTATGTGTGAGCTATTTTGGTGAGTTGTTTGGTCTGTGACAAGAAAACTATTAAGATAGGGGTAAAAACACACAAAACAATCCCTTTAAGCATTTATGACAGATACGATTTTCAAGCCAAATGCCTCTATTATGTGAGTGAATGCACAGTGGTCATCATTTCACCTGTATTGTTTGACAACACTTAACATTTAAAAAAAACTGAAATGGAACATTAATGGAGGAACATTCTCTGAAAACATTCAGAAACTCAGAGCGAGTGTGGTAAGTAGGGCCACATCAAAATAAAAACATTTTAGAGGGCTAACTGGTTGAAACACCATGTACTCAACATATTGATTTGACAATACATGCCTATTGAAACTAACTGGAAGTTTTATACCTGCTAAAATACCGACATTTTGAATATATTTAGCCAGATAAAACAATGTCCCAGATCATATCAACAAACCACAACATAGTTTAATCTCAGGACGTCCTCTCACCTCACAGAGGCTGCGGTAGGCCTCTTGAGATCCAGCTGGAGCATGTTACCAAGCAGGGGCAGAGGCCTGGTCCTGGAGGCTGCTTCCCCTGTTCCTCAGAGTTGGAACCAGAGGAGAGGCGGTAAAGGGCCAGCAGAAACAGCAGAGCCCCCAGCAGTGTCACTGTGCTCGATGTCTGGAGAAGACATTCTAAAAGAGACATCTTCAAACAGCTCTAACAGGGCTAAAAATAGTGACTACTTCCTGCTCATTGATCTGCCTGCCAATGGAGGCTCACCTTTTATAGAGCATGGAACAGCCTCAGGGGAGGGGCTAAACATTCTGAAAAAAACGTGCTCTTATCTATGCGAAGGTCCTATGACGATTTCCATAGTTTATTAGACCTTGATCAAACACTAGATACAATTGAAGGCAAGTGTAAAAAAAAATAAACAGACCTTTAAGGTTTGACTCTGTTAACCACCATCTTTTGAATGTCATTTAGCAACTATTAGATACATATTTCCAACCTTTTTTCACAATGCACACATTTTGGGGAGTCTTTCACATTTGACATCTTAGTGGGTGTGTAGAAATATAAATGACGTGGAAACAACGTTGATTTCAACCAGTGTTGTGCCCCAGTGGATGATAGATCACAGTGTTGTGACGAGGTATATTCTACACAAACATTCTGAGTGCTTTTTTGGTGAACTCCAATTCTGACTCGTTGGAATTGAATATCCAGACTCCAACTCCAATTTCACAAAAAAAAGCTGCCGATATCAAGTATACTGATTGATTAACAATTTATATGGAGCAGTCTGACTCACTGCTAACCAAGGCTAATCAGAAGTCTACATCTTGTCTTATTTATCTTTGGGGTGGTATCCAAGCTTAGAGAAGTCAGTCATCTAACTGATTATATTAACAAGTAACTGACATTGTGAGTGTATGTACCTTTGGTTGGCCTGTTTGAATAGGACAAGAAAGCTTAAAGTTGCAACAAGTTGGATTTTTCTTGCCCAAATTTACCCAAATGGTTTATTATGTAAATGTTATTAGTAGCTAATGTGGCTAATGCTAACCACAAGCTAACGTCATTGGACTTGGAGTAGGTTAAACTAGCCAGCAGCTAGGTAGCGAACAGTTTGTAAACAACTTTACTTTAAGTGAGACTTTGGCTGTGTTTACACAGGCATCCCAATTCTGGTATTTTGCCCAAAGAGCTGATATGATTGGTAAAAATACCAATTAGTGGAAAAAATATCAGAATCGGGCTGCCTATGTAAATGCAGTCTTGGTTTCAAGTCTCCTTTCCTAACTGGTAACCTCTCATGGAGGGAAAGTAGCCAGCAGAACTTCCACTCC
>NW_022263018.1:0-94582 GCF_002021735.2 Oncorhynchus kisutch | reverse complement strand
GGTTGCAGACCATTTCTATTTGAGAATTTAATAGCCGGACAAACTTTCCTTCAAAAGAAAGCCCAAGCACTTCCCCAGATAAGTATACAGTCCTTGCACATTTATTGCCTTCCTTACAAATAACTGTGGACATGCGTGTATTCCTATCAAAGTGCCTTATTTTTCTGTGTCACGTGTTGTCATTCTACTGTAGAGTACCGTAAGTATAATGTGCTTAGCGTTTTTATTCATGCGTTCTGATTCTTGCCTAGATTGTAATGGACACGTGTGTAAAACACTTGAAGGTGGTACTGAATATGAGCTAACACCATACAATGCAGTCGGGTTATCACGTAAGCGTCTGTCTGAAGTCGTTAGTTGATTTGAACACGGCATCAGAGTGTAAACTATGGTACCTCAGGGTTGCCAGATCAGACCCCCTTTCCAGGGATATTTAGCTTAGAAAAACTGTCTGCCCCTCCATTTATTGTTGATAAATCCCCAGATCTATTAATATTTCCTGCATCATCCTCTCCATAATACCTTCCCCCAAGGACTTCACCTCCCAAAATGGATTGAGCTATATCTTGCAACTCTGTTTAGCTTTCGTGCTAAGGTTGTATTGGCTTTTTGATTAGTTAACTGTAAACTACTTGTCATGTGTACGCCGTAACAAGTACAAAGATTTGTCACATGCTGAAGTGGCCAAACTAAGTTATTAAGACCTCAGGAAATGGGCGCAGTGAACGGCATTCTGGGATTAGGGAGTTCTTGCTTGACAAACATGGCTGCCATATTTTCTAAACTAGATTTACATGTTCCAATGGTACGCTGCAGGGACCACTCAGTGATAACAGCATGTGATCGTACGCGCCAGACTCTCCCATAAGTGTTAAATTGGGTGGAGATCTGGTGACAGACCGCACATGGCTCAAACCATTGTGACCACTCATTACCTATGGATGTAATAATAAATAACACCCTATAACAGCTAATAGCTACAATTGTGATGCATAATGCACTCATACAGCATGAATTGTTGATAAACTATGTAGTAGAGGGGAATTGCTTATTACAGTCTACAGAAGCAAACAGTCCATAAATACACAGTACCCATCACCTCAGGGTAATAGTCATTTTACCTTCCTGGTGGTGCCACAGGAGTTCACAGTGAAGTGGAAGTAGGCAAAGCGATCGTCACTGTAGGTGGGACCACAGGCGGGGTCGCTCAGGGTCAGCTGACCGGGTTCAGACCGGGAGCAGACTCCACCTTCATCTCCAGCGCAGTCATCGTTCCGTTAGAGAAACACTCTTGGAGGTGGGGGAGCAAAAGACAGGTAGCCATCAGACCTGGGTTCTGTATTTGTTACACTTTATTGAGCTTGCCGAGCACAGTAGAACCAATGGAATAGCACCAAATGTGCAAACCATGCCCATCTGGTTCTCCAGATTGAATTGAAGAATACACCTGAAGTCATAAAATGTCTAACTAGTCATTTGTTATGCTAACTATCTAGCAAGAGGTTGCATAGCAACATCATCAACTTCCGGTTGACAGGTGAAGAGCTAGTACACGCGACTGAAAGCATACTGTTCGTTTACAGGTTGGAACAACCTATTTCGTATGTTTTTGCGGTCCTTTTTTGGAACCCTATAAGCTTAAATGTTGCGGCATCCTGCAGCACATCTTGCGTGGTTCCGCATAATTCTATGGCACGTTATTTAAGTGTCAGCCAAGATGCAATTTACCACTCATCACTGATCCTTTCACCTTCATCCATCTCAGACGTACTCTCATCTGGGCTACCTGCACAGCCTACCTCATTACAGATGTGCAGATCCACCAACCAAACGCACCACTACATTCACTTCCGAAACCGAATGTTTTGATCGAACACAACATTTTTTAAATAATAATAATTCAATGTCCAAAGTCAGATTCCGCACTCATCTGGTACGTTGTGATTCAAACTGTAGCCCAAATGAGCGTGCTCTGGTATCAATGCTCATCGGGAGAAGTCCTCAACTTCAAAACGTTGTTTTCTACAGCAAAGCTGGCTTACCTTACGTATTCACTACTGCACTTGTTTATTGCAATTGAATGGTAAAAACACATCCAAGAAACACCCACATCAAACCACACCCCCAAGACAATTCTTGTTTGCCTTCAGTCATGGCCGCTAGCATTTCTTAATGAGCATTGATGAAAAACAAGAGCTGTGCTCGAATACCCACACTAACATACTGTATACTACATACTTAATGAGTATATACTGAATACTATATATTATTAGTTCATTTTAGTATACTGTAAATGAACAGTATGCTTTCAATTGCGCGTTCTAGCTTTTTACTTGTCTACCGGAGGGTGATGCTGTTGCTATGCAACCTCTTGCTAGCTATCTAGAATAACAAATGACTGGTTAGACATTATACGACTTCGGGTGTGTTCTTAAATTCAATCAGGAGTTCCAGAATGCACTCATGAATTCAGAGCTTTGTCAGATTGTCTGTTTGTAAATTCAGAGCAGAGTAGACAGCCAGAGCGAATTTACGAAAGCACCCGAATGTCCATTGAGAACGCACAATGACTATACCATTTAGCTAAGCTCAGAATGACGGGAATAATCACGTCAAACATTGGGTAGTTAGTTAGATAGCCTATAGTTATTATACTGTCAAGTTTTATCTATAAGTAGCCAACTAACGTTAGGTATCTAGCTAACAACATACCGGTACATACTGCTGTACTGATACGCTATGTGGTTCGTAAGACCAGTGTAGCTAACAAATTGTCAGCCAATATAACGTGTAAGTTAACTTATTTAAAAAGTAATTACTTTATTACATTGCTCAACATTTTCTTAATATTTGTCATAATTAGTTAAAGCAATGAATTTGTATCCGCTCTCGTTGTACTTCGACTGCATATCTTCCGCCATTTTCAACAAACCTGGAAATTTCCCATTTCCTGAAGAATTGCATTATTGGCCCTAAAGTACGGAAACAGTGTCCTCTTCGTGTATTCCTCATACTTTGGCGAATTTATTACGACATCCTGGAACATTTGGCATACTAAATATATCCATAGTATTTTTTTATTTCTATTTTATTTCACCTTCATTTAACCAGTTAGGCTAGTTGAGAACAAGCTCTCATTTACAACTGCAACCTGGCCAAGATAAAGCAAAGCAGTTCGACACATACAACAACACAGAGTTACAGATGGAATAAACAAACATACAGTCAATAATACAGTAGAAAAAGTCTATATACAGTGTGTGCAAATAAGGAAAGGATAAGGGAGGTAAGGCAATAAATAGGCCATGGTGGCGAAGCAATTACAATATAGCAATTAAACACTGGAATGGTAGATGTGCAGAAGATGAATGTGCAAGTAGAGATACTGGGGTGCAAAGGAGCAAGATAAATAAATAAATACAGCAAGGGGATGAGGTAGTTGGATGGGCTATTTACAGATGGGCTATGTACAGGTGCAGTGATCTGTGAGCTGTTCTGACAGCTGGTGCTTAAAGCTTAGTGAGGGAGATCTGAGTCTCCAGCTTCAGTGATTTTTGCAGTTTGTTCCAGTCATTTGCAGCAGAGAACTGGAAGTAAAGGCGGCCAAAGGAAAAATTGGCTTTGGGGGTGACCAGTGAGATTCTCCTGTTGGAGCTTGTGCTATGGGTCGGCGCTGCTAAGGTGACCAGTGAGATGAGATAAGGCGGGGCTTTACCTAGCTTTACCTAGCAGAGACTTGTAGATGACCTGGAGCCAGTGGGTTTGGCGACGAGTATGAAGCGAGGGCCAGCCAACGAGAGCATATAGGTTGCAGTGGTGGGTAGTAAATGGGGCTTTTGGATTGGAGATGCTTAATGTGAGTCTGGAAGGAGAGTTTACAGTCTAACCAGACACCTAGGTATTTGTAGTCCACATATTCTAAGTCAGAACCGTCCAGAGTAGTGATGCTGGACGGGCGTACAGGTGCGGGCAGCGATCGGTTGAAGAGCATGCATTTAGTTTTACTTGCATTTAAGAGCAGTTGGAGGCCACGGAAGGAGAGTTGTATGGCATTGAAGCTCATCTGGAGGTTAGTTAACACAGTGTCCAAAGAAGGGCCAGAGGTATACAGGTATACTATGATATATTTATACAGGTATACTATGACCAATAAGCATACTAAATACTCAATTCATGTCACAAACAGTACAGTTAGTACGAGTATTCGAACACAGCTAAGGCCAAATGAGGAAGTGCAGTCACCTTTTAATCCTGAATGACAATTGTCTTGCCTCATTGTGACGTAGAAGTCCGTCACTGGCCGCGGGCAGCATTTGGTTCTTATATATACACATATTCATCACTCCTCCCTGCGCCATTATACCATAAGTTAACAATGTGGGTCGACACACAATTTAACTTCTGTCTTGGTGCATGCATTTCACATTTGTCAATGTTTATATTTGAGAGATACAATAATTATTATACTTATCAATGTTGTGGATGAGCGCATTGTTTGTTTGTTCTGTTCCTCTCTCTCCATCTCTGTAGCTTCTGGGTATGCTGGAAAAGGACCCGAGCTAAGGGAATTGGGTTGGCTTTATAGTGCCTGTCCCAAATGGCTCATTAATGCATATGGGCATATTGAACGATATTGTCAGTAGTGATGTAATGTTGTAAATGTTATGTTGTGATATTGTTTAAAACCGTGTTGCAATGTATATCCTTTAGTATGTTTAGTTCATGGAAAATGTAGGTTTGTATTGTTAATTGATTAATTAATTAGGGTTAATTGTTCTGAGGGGAGGGGCTAGCCCTACAAAAGGAGCCTCTCTCCAGTCAGAGAGGGGGATTTTTTGGATTGAGCTGTGGATGGGGCAGCATTGTTGTTAAGCTGTCCCATAAGGTAGACGTTGATGGCAGTACTGTTGTTTTCTGTTCCGGAATCACTTGTAAATAAACACCTTTGCACAGAAGAACTTTTGCGGTTCCGCCATCTTTTTATTTTTATAGAGGTTAGGATATCCAGTTTAGCCATCTGGCCTACTCTACGTGACACTCATAGAGATAGATAATCTTCTTAGGGCTGATCGTATATACAACAGACCAGGTGAAAGTTGCAGGGCGCCAATTCAAAGAACAGAAATCTCATAATTAAAACTTCCTCAGACATACCAGTATTTCATCACCATTTTTAAAAATTACACTTCTTGTTAATGCCACCACAGTGCCCGATTTCAAATAGGCGTTACGGCAAAAGCACCACCAACGATTATGTTGGTCAGAGACAGTACAGAAAAACATATCTCATTTTTCCAGCCAAAGAGAGGAGGCACAAAAATCTAGAAAATAGAGATAAAATTAATCACTAACCTTTGATGATCTTCATCAGATGACACTCATAGGACTTCATGTTACACAATACATGTATGTTTTGTTCGATAAAGTTCATATGTATATCAAAGAATCTCAGTATACGTTGGAGCGTTATGTTCAGTAGTTCCAAAAACATCCGGTGATTTTGCAGAGAGCCACATCAGTTTACAGAAATACTCATAATAAATGTAGATGAAAATAAATTGTTATAGCCACAGAAAATATATAAAGATATATTGCTGCTTAATGCACCCGCTGTGTCATCCAATCTCACGAAGCGTGTTCCTTAGGAGCAGACGAAATGTCAAAAAGTTCCGTTACAGTCCGTAGAAACATGTCAAACGATGTTATAGAATCAATCTTAGGATGTTGTTAAAATACATCTTCAATAATGTTCCAACCGGAAGAATTCCTTTGTCTGTAGAATTGCGAGGAACAGAGCTCGCTCTCATGTGAACGAGCGTCACGAGCTCAAGGCATTCTGCCAGACCTCTGACTCATTCCCCTCTCATTCGCCCTCACCTCACAGTAGAAGCATCAAACAGGTTCTAAAGACTGTTGACATCTAGTGGAAGCATGTTGACATCTAGGAAGTGCAACATGACCAATATCCCACTGTGTCTTCAATAGGGAATGAGTTGAAAAACGACCAACCTCAGATTTCCCACTTCCTGGTTGGATTTTTTTCTCAGGTTTTTGCCTGCCATATGTGTTCTGTTTATACTCACAGACATCATTCAAACGGTTTTAGAACCTTCAGAGGGTTTTCTATCCAAATATACTGATAATATGCATATCTTAGCTTCTGGGACTGAGTAGCAGGCAGTTTACTCTGGGCACCTCTGGACAAGAAGATAATAAGGAAGCCATAAGAAGATAAAAGACTCATCTATGTATCTGTGCCAATATAGTGTCTGTGACAGCATGGGCAGCGCCATTGAGGCCTATCTTCACATTAAAGTAGTAACATTTCTTCTCACAATTGTCTGAGGCCCTTCTGATGACCCGATTGGACATGACTTCAACAGGGTCACCAGTAGGGCTCAGCCAAATGAAGTTGGTAGTCCCACCCAGTTGACTACATTCAAATTGTGAAAGTGCATGCAAATGCAGCATTTTGGCCATTAGAGGGCCAATATCTTTCTCTCTGTCTGGGCTACAATTGTAGACGGTTGGGGTAATTATGCTTTCACATTTTGTCAACTGCTTACAGGTTGTTTTGCCTATGATGGCAGCTGTGGGCATACAAGCACAAACAGACACCTTCTATAAGGTATGCATTTTGCACCTTGCAAATTTAAGCACTATCGTTTGACAAGATTTTTTAAAGATTTTTTTTTAAACTAACCTTTCCTATTCCAGATGACCGCAACGCTGAATGCCTTGGTAACGTTATTCGTTTGAGTGTCGCTCCTCTTTTGGAAGAGGTTGACGCTGTCTTCAGTGAGTTTGCCTCTTATGAGTCTCTTTCTCTCCTTTCATAATCATGGCTTGATATTGCTTGTCACTATTGTGTTCACACCATCTCCATCCCTTCCAGATGACACACAATCATAACCTGACGCCTGGCCGTTGCTACTCAGTGTGGATTCAGCTTTAAATTTGACCCCATGGGGAATGCCATGTTTTTTGCTTCTCTTCAAAATGACTTTCCCAAAACCATTGGTAAACCCTAAGAACTGTTAGGTTTTGCTTTGTACTTCAAAATGGACAGTTTGCCTGTCAGTGTCACTGCATTTGCACTACCCTACTGTAGCAATGTCATTTATTTACCTTTGACATGGAGTCATGCTGAGACCAGGCTCTTTTACAGATGAGCCCTGTCTACACAAAGATACAAGTCGATATTTGCATCACTAGATGAAAAATGAAATAACTGAACCCATTCTTCAGTAAAAAGGTCCTCAATAAGCGCGAGTTGCCGAAGTCCGGTTCAGAAACATTGACGCAGTTTTACTTAACTCTGTGGATATCAAAAGGATCTCCATTGTTAGCCACCCCTTGGTCTGGTATCTCTTACCTCTAAGTTAACGATGACGTAAGGTACAGCAGAAGTTTATGGAGGGCTTTCAAGGGCCAGCCAACTTTCTGATACAGACTGCAGTGATGTGAACTATTGACTCTACTCCTGTAGTGTGGCTTCAATACAGTGGCAGCTGCATTCATATAGCCAATTTTGCCACAGTCTATAACTTGCATGAATGTCACCTGAATTTAGTTTTTTTGCTATATAATGAAGGCTTTTTTCCCTTCCCCCTTCATTTTAGGATGATAAGATGTTCAGCTTGGTCATGCAGTTCAGGCTGCCAGGAAACCACATGACTGAAGACCCTGTTTATAGAGTGGGCAAAACCTGTAGCTACACCCCCTGGACCTCCCGAGAGATTCTGTGCGACCGTAACTACATGGAGGCAAGTGAGCAGAGCATGCCCCAATGGACATGTTTACAGTCCCGCTTGTCGTACTGCCTGTATAAATGATCTGTCTAGAGCTACAACTGTCCAGTGTTTCATTTCTTCTGCGACACAACGTAGAGGTCTTGACTCTAGGTCTTGATCTCAATTCCACTCGCGTCTTCAAAATGCACATAGGAGAACTTTAGAGGTGAGGAATTTTGGCCTATTCTCAATGCATTTAAGGAGGCGAGTGGACAGATTTCTGAACTGGCCCTTGATTTCCTCTTGTATGGGAGGGAGAAAATGCATAGGGAATAATGGCCTTTCTTCTCTAGGTGTCTGTCAGAAGGACTCTTCCAGACATCCAAACCATCCCCAAACAGCCCACTGGGGGCCCGAAAGCAAGGAGCGGCAACTTCCGGAGGGGAGCTGAGGTTTATATATTTCAGTTTCTGTAATTTCACTACAATGACAGGATGGCGCTAAACAATGTGCGTTTGACAATTTTGTTTAATTCATGTTTCCATTTCCTGAGACAGGCTGTTGCTTCAGGATACAAAATGACAGCAGTCGTCTTTAGTCCTAGCAAGAATGTCATGAATGTGGATGAGGTCCAAAGGAAGGGCTATGCAATAGCCAACACTCCCACACGGCTGGTGTTAAGAAGCCCTCATAATGCAGAGGAGACATACCTCCAGAATGTAAGCTGACCTCCATGAACTGGGTCATGTTCAGTAGAGCAAACATTTGGAAACGGTGGCCCTACCTGAACTCTGCAACATATTGTTAATACCGTGTGTCCTACTGAACAGGTAGCTGGGGTTCCGATGCGGGTGCTCTCAACCTCAACCTTCTTTGAGCAGAAGTGGCTGGTTACTCGAGTAGATGCCACGGCTGTTTGTCCAACACCAGGTTGAGTGTGAAATCATTTAAGATCCTATAAGCCCAGTTCTTAATTGGCTCCAGACAAGACATTCATGTAGTGTTCAGTTGGGAAAATGTTTTCCAAATAATGGCACAGTTTTCAGTTGCAAAATGTTCTGTTTTGATGTGCACTTGGCTTCTTGTGTCACTGCAGAGGCAGTGGCCTTTACTCCAGAAGTGATCACCTGGTACATGCCCAAGCACATAGACCCACTTTTCTCCTCTGATGCCTTCACCATGTTGGAGGTGTACATGGGAATTGACGCTAAGAGGCTGGACACTGAGGAAATGGCTGCCAGAAACTACTCGGTTTTAGTCACAGAGGCTCATATTATTGTTGAAATTCCGGTGGGGGCGGTTGGCGGCTACTTCAAGGTCAGCATTGGATGAGTAAAATGTTCCTGTCTTATTTGTAGAGCCCTTTATACTATAGCAGTTGTCAGTGCTTTGCAGTAACCCTTTGCCATCTCTCATGGGTAAACTCCTAGAAACGTTGTCTTGTGTAAAACGTTTCTTATTGAGCAATTGTTTGCTTAACCAGGCTAATATACAATGGTTTGCAAAATTGTGAGAATTTTGCATAAAATTACACTTAAACATACTCTACCTCTTGTCTTTGCAGTTTGTCCTTTAGCCGCTTGAAATTTCAGACCAAATATCCACACTAAAGTATTGTTTACCTGACTTTTTAGGGAGGCGGTAGCTTTGCCACTGTCAACTGAATGCAAGCAACACTCGGCTGCTGTTTACATATTGCGCAAGTGTTTACTTTGCGTGTCAGTTGTTTTGAAAATGCAAGTTGACAACCATACACCTACCAGCTTTCTAAAGTCTGGTAACCAATACTTTCCTTTGGATATTGTGTCTTAAATTATGAGCGGCAAAAAGACAAGTGGTAGAATAATTGTATTAACATTCTGGCTTATAAGGAACATTTACCTGTTTTTGCACTCAAATTGTGTATTACAGCCTGACTGCATCACTCGTCTCCCTTACAGAGCCATATTCAGGATGACCAGTACTTTGTCACTTACACCATTGAGCCCATGCTTGAGTTGCTGTGGATCGAGGAGGTCGCACACGAGAACACCAGCTATAAAGTCCTCTTCCCTATCACAACACCTCCGATGGCCAGGCCTCCACAAGTTCGCAACTGTGAGTCTGGTTTAGTTAAATAGCGCCTATGGTAATTTGGGATGCCTGGGTTGTTCATTAGGCACAAAACAGAAAATGTACTGAAACGGGGAGGCAATACCTGGACTTACCCAATAACAAATGTCCATTTTCAACTTCCATTGTACCGCATTTCAAAATGTTTTCCTTTGTTTGCCAATGAACAGACACGCCCTTGGACACAGTTCCTGAGCAGGCAGTGTTTGTGCTTGAGTTGGGGACCTTCAACCTTGATGTGGAGCTGCTGAACATCACCTTTCCCACCATGGTGCTAACTGTTGCAGAGTGCAACGCCAGGGGCTTCAATGTTCAAGAGCAGAGATCCCCGGACAACACCTTGAAGACCTTCAGGATGGAGGTGCCCTTCTCAGACCCGGTGGTCTTTAAGGAGGTGTGTTTCTGTTAAATGCAAAGCCACACGCAGTGATTTGTTCATGCCCTAATAAGTGGGCCACCAACAAAATATAAATAATGGCACAAATGTACTTTGTATCCCTCATTTACTCAAGTGTTGTTTTAATAGTCCCCATATGTACTTAGTTGTCACTTGATGTTGAATAGAGTTCTGTTGCAACAATAATGCTGACCAATGCTTTTAACTTCACTACAGAGAAGGGCGGAACAAGGTGTCACAACCTTCACTCTTCAGCTGATCTACGGCCTGGTCATCTTTCCAGAGTACGCTCCTTTCTCTCACTCTGCCGTTGTGGATGCTGTACTGCTGGACATTGGTATGCCTCTGGACTACGCCAAACTACTGAATGGTTTCCTCTCGTTATTGATTGCCCTGAAAGGAAATTGGCAGTGAAAGACCAACTAGCCATACTGTAGGGTTTTCCTATGCGGTCTTTCTACAAAGAATGTTAAGCTTTAGAGTATTTGGACCCAGTTTCCCTGTTCCTGATTTGCCAGGATCGTGTTTATTCAGTCCCACCGTAGCAAAACATTTTGCAATCTAAACAAGGGTTTCTTCTTGGACAAGTTCAAGTAGTACCTTCCTGTTTTTTGTGCTTAATTAATTAACACAACCCTGTTTGTCCTTGTAGTGCCACCCTCAGTCACTGGCAACTGTGATCAGGAGAACTTCCACATCACTGTGGACTACAGGAACCAAGAGCCCTTTTTTGTGGTCTTGGTTGGCAAGCGGCTGCTTAACCATGAGTTTGCTCAACAGTATTTAACAGAGGGCGACAGACTTCACCATCACGTTGCCCTTCTCTTCGCCGGACGCAGTGTTTGAGGTACGACGCTCTCCCAAAACATGTTAACCTAAATTGCTGCAGCTAGCTTTGCTTTCCTTACCCTGTATACATGCATACAATATTGGACTAATGAACTCTCCCATTGGTTCCCAGTCGGTTCACTCGTCGGCTGTCCGGAGCAGACTGGATGTGGCTCTGTTGAATCCTTACAACAACATGACCATCAAATACTTTTCCCTGGCTTGCAGCTTCCTCAAAACGCTGACTGGTTGGTTCTCAAACAATTACTTACGATAAATTGTCGTTTAACATGGGCTCCTTGCAAATACCGTGAGTCTAAATGGTAGTGCCAGATGGGCATGGTTTGCAATTTTGGTGCTATTCCATTGGTTCAAGCTCAATTAGTGTAACAAATACAGAACCCAGGTCTGATGGCTACCTGTCTTTTGCTCCCCCACCTCCAAGAGTGTTTCTCTAACGGAACGATGACTGCGCTGGCGGTGAAGGTGGATTCTGTTCCCGGTCTGAACCCCGGTCAGCTGACCCTGAGCGACCCCGCCTGTGGTCCCACCTACAGTGACGATCGCTTCGCCTACTTCCACTTCACTGTGAACTCCTGTGGCACCACCAGGAAGGTAAAATGACTATTACCCTGAGGTGATGGGTACTGTGTATTTGCAGGCTGTAATAAGCAATTCCCCTCTACTACATAGTTTATCAACAATGTCATGCTGTATGAGAACGAAATCTCCTTGCCAGATGAACTTGAGGTGAAGCTGAATGCCACGACGTCTTCAGAGGAGGAATATCAGTAAGTGCATTACGCATCACAATTGTAGCTATTAGCTTTCATAAGGTTTATTTTTCTTCATCCATTGCTCAATACTTTGTATACAGGGAAAATGTGCCTCTACTACCAGTGTCCACTCCACTGCTTGACGTTTCCCCTATTGAAGTTGCTTACATCCCTCTTTAGGTTAAAGGTTTCCTGCTCCTATGTGGCCAACATCACTCGCACATTGGCCTTCCTGACCAGGCCGCGTGACAACGAGCCTTTTGCCGAGACTGGGACGGGTCGACTAATGGTCAGAATGAGACTCGCTCAGGGTAAGCGTGCACAAATTCAGAATTTCAACTTGACCCCTAGCCTCTAAAAGAATCTTGGATGGTCTCCTTTACAAAACCATTCCCAAAAATGTAAGCCTTGTGATATATTACTCTTGCGTTCTGAGATCTACAGGTGTGGCTATGTAGTAACGGTGAGGAGCTGATTTGGGAATTTGTTAGAAGCCTCTAGTGGGGGGTGGATAGTGTTGGCTATAAATGGCTTGTGTTCATTGGGGCACAACAGGATATGATAAACGAGCATTTCTTAATGGACAAGTTCCGATGGTGCCCACTGACCACGACCCCCGGTTGTCTTGTTCTGTGTTCCAGACGCCTCGTATAACACGTTCCACCAGGAGGAGGACTATCCAGTGGTGAGGTACCTGAGACAGCCTCTGCACTTTGAGGTGGAGCTGACCACGTCCTCTGATCCCAAGGTAGCGCTGGTGCTTGACCACTGCTGGGCCACCCTCAACGAGGACCGCGACTCCCGACCCCGGTGGAATCTCATCATTAATGGGTAACATGTTGTTTTTGGGCCTAAACAAGTGTTATTCCACAGGTGTGGTTCCTGAGTAATTAGCAACCTATCATGCTTGGCAGGCCATTTACTTTGGCTACCGTGGCTATGCCCCCATCCATAGGTCGAGTGGTCACAATGCTTAAAAACGATGTGAGCCATGTGCGGTCTGTCACCAGATCTCCACCCAATTTCACACTTATGGGAGATTCTGGCGCGTATGATCACATGCTTGTCATCACTGAGTGGTCCCTGCAGCATATCATTGGAACGTATGCTGCATCAAACGACTCTAAACCGCGTTGTCTGAAAAGCATCTAAACAATGTTTTGTGTTGAGAAATAAAGGTCTTCACAACTTTATTCCAGCTTTGCTTGTAAAATATATCAATGTTAACGTTATCATCTAGTCTAAATAACAGGTTGACTTGTTTTACAGTATGATGCGGTACAAGGGAGCCATGTAAATCTAGTATAGAAAGTATGGCAGCCATGTTTGTCAAGCAAGAACTCCTAGAATGCTGTTCACTGCGCCCGTTGCCTGAGATCTTAACTTAGTTTGGCCACTTCAGCATGTGTACGCCGTAACAAGTACAAACATTATCACATGACAAGTAGTTTACAGGTAACTATACAAAACGCCAATTGTTGTCACCTCTCCAAATACAACCGTAGCACGAAAGCTAAGATATAGCACAATCCATTATTGGGGGCTAAGTCCTTGGGGGAAGGTATTGTGAAGAGGATGATGCAGGAAATATTACTAAGATCTGGGAATTTATCAACAATAAATGGTGAGGCAGACAGTTTTTCTAAGCTATATACCCCTGGAAAGGGGGGGTCTGATCTGGCAACCCTGAGGTACATAGTTTACACTCTGATGCCGTGTTCAAATCAACTGACGACTTCAGTGCATTCAAGACAATGAGGTTACTCCAGTTGAGATCACCATAAGTCTGACAGACGCTTACGTGATAACCCGACTGCATTGTATGGTGTTAGCTTATATTCAGTACCACCTTCAAGTGTTTTACACACGTGTCCATTACAATCTAGGCAAGAATCAGAACGCATGAATTAAACGCTAAGCACATTATACTTACGGTACGATGCAGTAGAAACGACAACACGTGACACAGAAAATAAGGCACTTTGATAGGAATACACGCATGTCCACAGTTATTTGTGAGGAAGGCAATAAATGTGCAAGGACTGTATACTTGATCTGGGGAAGTGCTTGGGCTTTCTTTTGAAGGAAAGTTTGTCCGGCTCATTAAATTCTCAAATCTAAATGGTCTGCAACCGTGAAATGGGCTACTTTTGTGAATGAATGAGGCAAAATTAGAAGTTGAAACGGCTTCTAGAAAATTAGCAGGTAGTGTGCCTTGGTCTGAGGTCAGCGCGGGTTAAGTGTCCACATGTTGGAACGGTGAGTGCATTCTGACATCACGCGCATGAAATCAACTCCCACTGGGGCGACTGTTGAAGATATTTGGAACTTGTGTGTGTGAAAAGGTTAATGTTGGCATTACCTACACCTTTTTACTCAATGTTATCCTTTTGGTTTGCTACAGTTCAGTGTTGTGCCAAGCTGATGGTCAGTCAAATGGAAATCAAGAGCTGCTGGCAAGCTTGGCTTGCCTTTCCGATTGGTTACATACAACTGCTCTTAACACTGACTGAATAGTTGTTGGTTTTGGGTTGAATTCAGGCACAAGTGACCTCTTGTATTTAAAACAGTTATTGCACTAAACCTAAAGGATTGTTCAGATGCCTGTGCAGCATGGATGTTTGAAACTGAATAGGATCAGTTGACAGGATCCCCAGAAGTTGATGCCGCTTTCAATGGAATTTCCTGTCCTAGAGAATGCGCTAATTGGGAGTTGCTAAACATGAACAAATACCACGGTCAAGTGTAGCAGCATCTTGCTAACCTTATTTAGCTAGCTAATGTTCATATTTTTTATTTGGGTGAGCACTTTGCCACAGATGGACATGCTGGCCTAATTTTTATCTCAAGAATTTAAATTGGGTTACTATAGAAAGATGACTTATTTTTCCTACATTGTAATGGGCTACAATGACTTATGATTATGCACGCTGCAAATGACCCTTTATTTTACGGGTGCCTTTTCAGTATCTGGCTGCATGTTACACCAAGCAGTGTAGTGAAGCAACTTTATTGGTCAAAACCATTCATTTGGGGGATCGGGTTTGCTATGAAATCATGCAATTTGACCATTTTTATGAATTGGTATCAACCTAAGTTTGGCCATGTGGACACGGCTGTTTATTAAATCAGCAATGTCATAGCAGTTTTAAAAAAACAGGCTGAAATGTTTTGTATATCAACGGAAAAGACACAACATTCACATGGCTGTGCACAAAATGGGTAGTTCAGATTTGTCACTTCAGCTGCAACTATATCGTTGTGCAAAATCCTTACCATCGTCTGTCAGCTCAAGTGATTTGTACTGGTGTGGGTGTTTCTCAATGTAACGTCTTCAGATTTCACAAATTCCTTTTTGCTAATATCTGGCAGTTAAACACTAAAGGATAAACCTCCCAAAGATGCAAATTAAAAAAGTAGGCCTAAACTGTCAATGCGTAGGTTACTTTGTATAGTAGAGCTGCGCCCTTCACAGAAGTCCTCCGTGTGACTCCGATGCCGTGGGTGTCGAATTTATTTTGTGTGACCATTTTTTCTCCAACACCGGAAGAATTGCTCTGGCGCATTGCATGAAGTTCTTGTTTAAAATGAAGTACTTGTGTTGTTGATGATACCGACTGTCTATTCGGCAACTTTGGTTAAACCACGATCAATATTCTGGTCAGACTACAGGCGACCTTTCTGGATCATTTAGAATTAAGAACCATTTAGAGGGACATCTCACCTCATGTCAATGGAATTGAATATACATGTTTGACACCTGTCATTTAACAAGCCATTGCAGTAGACCAAAATAAATATTGTTGACGGAAAGCCCAATTTCTGTTCTTTAAAATAAAAACGTAGGATTTGGGGTGCCGAGGAAGCGGTTTTAAAGTTACCGTCTCCCGACGTAAACTCTAGACGGTAGAAATTGATAGTCAACTTTACATCGTATCCTCCTTGCAGCTGCAAAACCCCCAGCCTTATGATTCAGTACTATACAAGTTGGTTTAATTGAATTACTAGCTAACTAAATAACACAGGTGACACAATGACAGCTTGTTACAAGGTTTCTCTTCACACCCCCCACCGTTCCGTAAGGGACACTTATCATTGATATATTTTGAACACACGAACCGGCACCAGCTTGGAGTAAAAGCATGAATGTATTTGTGGAAAGGTAGGTGGTTGGTCTTCTCTCTGATTGGCTACATGAGGTCACAATGTCGTTGGTTGTCCGTGGCTCCAATGACTAGTCTTGAACAGAACTACAGGATGGATTTTCCTTTCACACGTTCTGGAAGATAGGCTAATCAACACTGTCGCTGATTCCTCAGTGGGTGATGAGTAGGATGGTTTGGATGTGGTAGCAGAATGGTCCCACTTAAGTTAATTTTCTAGGTTAGGAAAGTTCCAAACGTCTAGCTTGCGCCTCACGGTTTTCTGGTCTAATGTTAATTTCTGTTACCATTCCTTTTATGCACTCAGAGATTAGCTATAGAAAATGTATGTCATATTGGTTTTTATTTTGTGATTTTTACTAGAAACGTGCTTACTCTACAGGTAGGAAGTCTTGAGCCTTTACATTGTATATGAAATATGGTTTTTCAAGACAAAGGTGATTGTTGTTGGGTAAAGCCTGTTAGCAAAAACATTCCTTTAGTTCATACTGGAGGGGGAGAAAGAACTCACTTCTGCTGTAAATTGATCTGATCCTCACAGGACAGTCATAACACCACCACAAGACTTCGTACACAAGGCAGTTGGGGTTTGCAGCGTTTTCTTGTTCATAACTTAGTCCCTCTCTCTACACTGGCAGCTGTGAGAACCCCGAGGATCCATACAGTGTGGTCTTCCACCCGGTAGAAGCTGACGCCAGGGTCCGCTTCCCCCCTCACGTCAAACGCTTTGAGGCCTATATGTTTTCCTTCGCCGGTGATGCGGTTGAGCCGAGTGGCCAGGTAACAAAGTTCACCCAACAATCTTTATTCTTTAATTTTAGAGTGGCAATCATCCCTTTAAAAAAAACTGACACCATCAAATCTTTGATTCCTAGGTCTTTGTCCATTGTGATGTGGTCATCTGTGATGCCAGTAGTCCCACTGGCGGCCCCTGTAGTGGACAATGTGTGAATCAGGACAACCTGAAAAGAGGTAGGTCTTGTTTTATGCTTTTCAGACCCTGGCAGACCATAACTGAACTAATAGGTTCGCTCTCTCTCTCAACAGGTCAACGACATGTCAAAGACCTCTTTGAGGAGCGTCATGTATATGTTTCTTCTGGATACATTCTTTGGGTGTAATGTATTGTTCTAACATGTCAAATAAAGTGTTCTATATAAAACAATCCTAACCGTTGGAGCTACCTTAACACCATGTCGTAGGCTTGTCATCTGACATGTATCAATCAAGCCTTTTGTAAGCATGGAACTCTGAACCATCCACCGGAGGGAGATAAGTGTTGCACACCAATTTCCCATCTAGGACAAACAATGGGTGACGAAACAAAAGCTTTCCATTGTCCAGTAGGATGAACTGACTCAATGTTATAGCAGATGGTGGTTTGCCAAAGTGAAACCAGCAGGGCTGTGGTTGGATGCAGTGTTGGTAATTTTCAACTGAAATTACAACTTTCCTTGATACCTCTCACTAGCTTGGTTTCCATCCAAATATGGACATTTCTTCTTCAATGATATGCATGTCAATCTCATGGCTCAAATGGGAAGAGCATGACTTCATCGCTACTTGTTTGTGTAAGAAGTGTTGACAAGCTGAATGTACCGAGCTGTCTGTTTTAAACTCGCGCACAGCTCAGACACCCATGCATTCCCCAAGTCCGAACTACGAAGGTAGAGCCATGAATACGTTGCAATCTATTCCGCATCAGGATAAGATTTCAACACACACCGTACGGAACAGCGGGGACTGAAGACACTCCTTAAAGTTGCGAGCTTGCACCGCGGGACGGTTTCTTTGCTCCAGACCACAAGGGGGAGTTTGCGCAATCATTATGCATTTGGGTCCCAAGGCTTTGGGATGACCAAAGACTAATTTTGACACGAGCCACCCTTGCCTTGTGGCGCTCAACGAAGATTGCTGACAAAACAGATGGAAGTTGTCTTAACGAGTCAAGCAAATGTACAATTTGAGAGGAATGTGATAATGTAGAGACGTGGCTATATATATATAAATATTTTTTTGTTTGTTGTCAAAGTTAAATTACAAAAATCTCTATTTAGCAAGGTCAGACGAGCTAGTGTTAGAATGAATTTGTCTTTCAGGGACTCCTGAGAACCAACAAACCAGGATGTTGTCTTGTGAAACAGTGGCTGTAAAGCATTGACTGCACAATTGTAAACTTGCCTTGTAATGCAGCTAAAGTAACATGGCTAGCTATTTACTTGCTTGAGTCGGATTAAAAATAACTGTTGCCGCTCTGGGTATGGACCCTAAAACGTAGTTCTGAACTAATATTCATATCAATCAATGACCCTGAAGTCAATGGCATTAATGAAGCCTAGAGTAGAATATACCTTTATTGTGCCAAGGATGCAAGACCTATATACACATGTATTTTAGTTAATACCACGTATGAGATTCCCATCTTGTAGCCTGTACATTGAATATATTCACCGATCATGTACTCTTCCTTGGCAAATAAAGGTGTGGTTCTGGTATGACAGACACTCAGTCATATCAAACGATGCGGTGTCTGTATGTATTACAATTATACACTTCAGTGTTTACTGCTCCTGGGATAATGATTACACATTGTAACTATACAATAGACTAAACATGATTGATTTGTAATTCATATACAGGGAAAAAAACGTATGCATATCTAACTCCATTAATCTGAGGACACAGGATAGTATTTCAACCAGTGGAGAATGTGAAACGCTTTATTGAAGTGCATTTTATTTATAATATTATACGAGTTCAATCTTGGGCGGGCAGGTGGGTAGAGCGTTGGACTAGTAACCAGAAGGTTGCAAGATCAAATCCCTGAGCCGAGAAGGTAAATCTGCCCCTGAACAAGGCAGTTCCTAGGCCGTCATTCTTATCTGACATGCCTAGTTAAAGGGTAACTACACCCCAAAATCAATGTCTTAATTGGTTTCCTGCTATGGTTTTAAACGTTGTCGTGGACATAGAAATATAACATGATTGGATGTTCTATTAAAAAGGTGTCCATTTTAGAGAGCGAAAACCTATAGATGCAGGGACAAACGGTCCCCCTTGCATTACCCATCCAAGTGGGTAATACTTGGATGGGAGACCGCCTGGGAATACCAGGTGCTGTAAGCTTTTTGTCACTGCCTTGTGGAATTTCAACTCTTATCTTCATTATCACGAAGATAATGGCGAGAGACGTGATGACAAACGAACTAATAGTCTCGTTTATGAACTTGACGGTTTATATTGGAGACGGCGCTATAATGGAAAAGCTGCGCAGCTGGGGTGTAGCCGCCGTCACGGATATCCGAAGGAGAGTTTGTCCGGGGACGGAGATCGTGGATGGAACGAGATACTGTAAGGTGAAGTTCACGGACACCGTGCAGTCTTTTGCCGTACTCCACAAAGTTCGAGACACAGGAGGGGGGTGAATACTTCAGGGTGATTCATGACAAGCAGGTCAGGGTGTGCGGTCTGTGTATTCAACCTGGGCATATTTTAAAAGACTGCCCTGACTTTAGGTGTTTTAAGTGCGGAAACCAGGGACACTATGCCAGAGAATGTGTCGGAGTAAGGGAGAGGGCAATGAGAGTCGGAAATGGATACAGAAAGCACAACGGACACGGGAAAGAGGTTGAGTTGGTTGGATGGGATGGATTTGGAGTTGGTTTCGGATACAGACGACACTGAAAAGGTAGAGAGAATAAGAGGAGGCCTGAGGAAGAGGAAAGCGGGGGACGTGAAAAAGGATGGAAAAGGGAAAAAACAAGTCAACATCTAAAGGATAATGAAGGCAATTTGTTTAATTGTATTTATATTAATGGTTAATTTTATGTCCCTAAATGTAAATGGTTTATGGACAAATTTCAAAATATAGTTCAAATGAAGAACGTGGATATCTTGTGTTTACAAGAGACGCATTGGGACAATGATTGTGTATTGAAAGTTTAAAAAATATGGAGGGATTTTATTTTTGTGAATAATGGTAGGGGGAACTCTAGTGGCATGGCTATTTTATTGAGGAAGGATGTGGTGGACAAACTGGTACATATATATATGATGATAACAATGGGAGGATTTTAGTTTTAAATTGAGTATATGGATAGGATTTTTAGAATTCTAAATGTTTATGCTCCAAATAACGAAATAGAGCGCAAGGTTTTATTTATTGAAGTGGGACGATGGTGTGTCGGAAATTGCATTGTGGTGGGGGATTTTAATGTGAAAATGGACAGATTAGATATGACAAGGGGAGCTATCTTTAGAAGTGATGCATCTAGGGGGGTTTTAAAAAAGGTGATGTTTGAGAAAAAATGGACATATGGAGAGATGAAAATCCCGATAAACGGGAAGGCAGGTGGTTTTAGGGGAATTAAAACAAACTAGAATAGATCTGGTTTTAGTTAAAGAAGGCGTAAGAGATTTTATGAAAGATATTAAGTATGTTTTTACAACTTTCAGTGACCATGCATATTTAATTTTCTCGGTGGGTTTAGAAAAGGAAGGAACAGGGGGTGGTACGTGGTGTATGAATGATAGTTATTTGGGGGATGAGGATTATTGTAAACAACTTACATCTTTGATAGCATGTGAAATGGAGGATAAGCAGAAAGATAATGATAAGTGTTTATGGTGGGACAAGGTTAAGGAAAAAATAAAAGGTTTTAAAAAAGGTATAAGATATGCAAGGAAAAAGAGGGGTCAGATGAAAAGAGAGAGTTGAGAGCTAAATTGGATGAAGAAATGGGGAAGTATGATAGTGAACCTAATTATAGTATAGAAACGTTTTTAGAGTTGAAAGCTAAATTGAGTAAATATGACATAGATAAGTGTAAGGGGGCTATTATATTTTTTTGGGGGGGAGAAATGCACTTCTTTTTTATTGGATTAGAGAAGAGTACTCAAAGGAGAACATATCTTAGACAGATTGAAAATGTAAAGGATGAAGTAGTAGATGATTATGTAGAGATTTTAAAGACGGTGCAGAATTTTTATAGGGACTTATTTAAGAAAGGGGAGATGGAGGAGGGGTGTGTACAGGAGATTTTAGATAGTGTGGAGGTGAAAATTAATGTAGAGGATAAGTTGATGTGTGATGGGACGATTACAGTAAATGAAGTTATAGATGCGATTAAGGATTTACAGGTGAATAAGAGCCCTGGTGTTGATGGGATCATTGCAGAGTTTTATAAAATGTATGAAAGTCTTTTAGCTCCTATTTTATTGGAGGTTTACCACTATATGGAGGAGAATGACTGTGTTTCAGAATCGATGGTGACAGGGATGATAACTATATAAAAATGGAAAAGGGAGTAAGGTAAAATTGGAAAATTATAGGCCTATTAGTTTATTGAATGTGGATTACAAGATTTTAGCCAAAATGTTAGCGAATATGATGAAGAGTGTTTTACATTATATTATTGCACCAACACAGAATTATAGTGTTCCTGGGAGGGATATAGCTGACACAATTAATACAATTAGAGACGTGATACACAAAATGAATGGGGATAAGAGAAATGTACCTTTGTTTTACAAGGAAGTTTTTGAGGCTTGGGGGCAGTTTTTACCACACATTTCTTATGATTGTAACATTTTGGAAAATATTTTAAATCAGCCAATTTTTTTTAATCCTAAGATCAAGTATAATAATACAATGTTGTTTTGTAAATATTTTCTGAGGGCTGGGATGAGACAGATTTGTGATATTTTATATGAAGTCATTCCAGGGTTTCTTCCTGTACAGGCTATTTATGACAATATTGTTGAGGTGGAGGATGAAATAAGCAAAACTACTGTAGGAAATATGTATAAGAAAATTGTGGGGTGTATTCCTGAGTGGGTGTTTTTAATAAATACAGAGGTGGTTAAGAGAGCTGGAGGTTTACCGGCTTTATTTTATGAAAGTAATGGAGTGAAACATTATTTGTCAGGTTTGAAAGTTAAAACAGTATATAGTAAATGTATCTTGCAGGAGATAAAAGTTCCTGCCTCGGAGAAAGTGTGGGCGAAGGTTTTTGTGGATTTGGATGTGAAATCAATATGGAAGAATGTTAATGTAAAATGTAATTCAATAGAATGTGAAGATAATGATTATAAAGTAAAACATAATAGGGTTTTTACTAATGTGGTTTTACATCAAATCAATAGAGATATTAATAGGGAATGTGACATTTGTCGTATAGGGGTGGAAGATTTTATGCACTTTTTCATTGACTGTAGTAGATTAAGAGGGTTTCATGCGTTTTTAAAAGGGTTGTTAGTGAAACATTGGGGGGAGGAGATTTTTAATGGAATAGAATGGAGGAGATTTTTTCTGTTTGGTATTAATGGGAAAAGTAAAGTTTTGAATTTTAACTTGGTGAATTATGTTTTAAGTCATGCTAGATATGCTGTAAGATTAAGAAGGAACTTGTGTCATTATGAAGGGAAATGTGTGAGTGTGGAGGTATTTTTTAAGAGTATTTTGGAGAAAAATATAGAGATAATACATACATATGGTGGAGGCAACTTTGAAAAACAGTTTGTGTGGGGGAGTACATTTATTGGAATGTTACCAAATGGAAAACTTGTCTTTAATTACTAATTTGGATTTAGTGAGGGATTTAAATGTCAATTGATTGTATTTTCTTTCTGATTTTGTAAAATGGTGAATTGTTCATTGATTGAAACGCTGTAAAATTGTCTGTTTTTCATAATTATTTTTTATTTTTTATTTAAAAAATACGCCCGATCTGGTCCGATCTCGGAAGCTAAGCAGGGTCGGGCCTGGTTAGTACTTGGATGGGAGACCGCCTGGGAATACCAGGTGCTGTAAGCATTTTGCTCCAGCAGAGGGTTCTCTTGTGTCATGCGTGGAGCAACTCCCGTTTATTTATCACCCTAATAATGTTGTGTCTTTTTATTGGACTAAATGCAGTTTGTTAGTGCTTCCCTGCCCTGATCAAATCAAATAATGGACAATGCGTTTACCTCAAAAAATCTAGGCAGTGCATTCAGCATTTGTTTTTAGGCTAGGAGACTGTCAATGTCTGTAGTCCATTAGGGCCCTGTAAAATCCCCTTCAATGTTTTGACTGATTGCCCCCCCCCCCCCCATTTATTTTTATAATAATTCCCCCTATTCCCCGTTGACCGTTTGTCCCTGCTTCTGCAGGTTTTCGCTCTCAAAAGTACACCTTTTTAATAGAAATATAACATGATTAGATGTTCTATGTCCACGGCAACATTTAAAACCCTAGCAGGAAACCACTTTTGAGGTCTGGAAAAAAAGGAAGACATATCGATTTTGGGGTGTAGTTACCCTTTTTTAGGCAAGGGTGCGCCAGGAAGAGACCTTTGTTTGGTTAAACGGTGTTACTGTAGCGCTCATGTGATTGCGGAGTTTGCAAAACAAATGGCCACTGTATTGATGCAAATAATCATGATATAATTCTGCCAGGCTGGCATAAGCTACTTTGCAGTTAACATTTGATTGAGAAGGTTTTTGTGGGAAGCCTTTCCTTCTCTACCACAAGAAGGTTATCATTAGCCTCATCGCTAACGGCTACACAAAGTGTAGACATGTGCGCGCTCCGCACGCATGCGCACGGAAACTGGGCAGTCCTATTCAGTTTCTGAAAGTTGCGTGGAAATACAAATCACTGATGCATTTTGTTCATGTCTTATGATTCACTTGGGCAAATGAATGGATTTTCTAACAAGTTGAAGGGATTGAGTTGATTTCCGCCTTAGTTCAAGGCATTTTTGAATATGGTTGAATTTCGGTTTAATGTCTGTATTTCGTGATTCCGTGTGGGCGCGCTCTATTTTATAGGGCCCTAGTCCATGAAGTTGTCATAAGTATGAACCTAGGATATTCCCTCTTTTTCCCCCCCACAAGAGTGAAATATATGGTCTGGAAATGCAAGCAAGGTTTGAGCTTTTCAGTGTGTGTCACAAGGTGGACATTTCTCTGTCCCCTAAGAGTAAGCGACACGTTGACTTTATATAGTGTACCAAGAGATTGCCTTTCGCTTACGGCCATACCAGCCTGAATACGCCCGATCTCGTCCGATCTCGGAAGCTAAGCAGGGTCGGGCCTGGTTAGTACTTGGATGGGAGACCGCCTGGGAATACCAGGTGCTGTAAGCATTTTGCTCCAGCAGAGGGTTCTCTTGTGTCATGCGTGGAGCAACTCCCGTTTATTTATCACCCTAATAATGTTGTGTCTTTTTATTGGACTAAATGCAGTTTGTTAGTGCTTCCCTGCCCTGATCAAATCAAATAATGGACAATGCGTTTACCTCAAAAAATCTAGGCAGTGCATTCAGCATTTGTTTTTAGGCTAGGAGACTGTCAATGTCTGTAGTCCATTAGGGCCCTGTAAAATCCCCTTCAATGTTTTGACTGATTGCCCCCCCCCCCCCATTTATTTTTATAATAATTCCCCCTATTCCCCGTTGACCGTTTGTCCCTGCTTCTGCAGGTTTTCGCTCTCAAAAGTACACCTTTTTAATAGAAATATAACATGATTAGATGTTCTATGTCCACGGCAACATTTAAAACCCTAGCAGGAAACCACTTTTGAGGTCTGGAAAAAAAGGAAGACATATCGATTTTGGGGTGTAGTTACCCTTTTTTAGGCAAGGGTGCGCCAGGAAGAGACCTTTGTTTGGTTAAACGGTGTTACTGTAGCGCTCATGTGATTGCGGAGTTTGCAAAACAAATGGCCACTGTATTGATGCAAATAATCATGATATAATTCTGCCAGGCTGGCATAAGCTACTTTGCAGTTAACATTTGATTGAGAAGGTTTTTGTGGGAAGCCTTTCCTTCTCTACCGCAAGAAGGTTATCATTAGCCTCATCGCTAACGGCTACACAAAGTGTAGACATGTGCGCGCTCCGCACGCATGCGCACGGAAACTGGGCAGTCCTATTCAGTTTCTGAAAGTTGCGTGGAAATACAAATCACTGATGCATTTTGTTCATGTCTTATGATTCACTTGGGCAAATGAATGGATTTTCTAACAAGTTGAAGGGATTGAGTTGATTTCCGCCTTAGTTCAAGGCATTTTTGAATATGGTTGAATTTCGGTTTAATGTCTGTATTTCGTGATTCCGTGTGGGCGCGCTCTATTTTATAGGGCCCTAGTCCATGAAGTTGTCATAAGTATGAACCTAGGATATTCCCTCTTTTTCCCCCCCACAAGAGTGAAATATATGGTCTGGAAATGCAAGCAAGGTTTGAGCTTTTCAGTGTGTGTCACAAGGTGGACATTTCTCTGTCCCCTAAGAGTAAGCGACACGTTGACTTTATATAGTGTACCAAGAGATTGCCTTTCGCTTACGGCCATACCAGCCTGAATACGCCCGATCTCGTCCGATCTCGGAAGCTAAGCAGGGTCGGGCCTGGTTAGTACTTGGATGGGAGACCGCCTGGGAATACCAGGTGCTGTAAGCATTTTGCTCCAGCAGAGGGTTCTCTTGTGTCATGCGTGGAGCAACTCCCGTTTATTTATCACCCTAATAATGTTGTGTCTTTTTATTGGACTAAATGCAGTTTGTTAGTGCTTCCCTGCCCTGATCAAATCAAATAATGGACAATGCGTTTACCTCAAAAATCTAGGCAGTGCATTCAGCATTTGTTTTTAGGCTAGGAGACTGTCAATGTCTGTAGTCCATTAGGGCCCTGTAAAATCCCCTTCAATGTTTTGACTGATTGCCCCCCCCCCCCCCCCCATTTATTTTTATAATAATTCCCCCTATTCCCCGTTGACCGTTTGTCCCTGCTTCTGCAGGTTTTCGCTCTCAAAAGTACACCTTTTTAATAGAAATATAACATGATTAGATGTTCTATGTCCACGGCAACATTTAAAACCCTAGCAGGAAACCACTTTTGAGGTCTGGAAAAAAAGGAAGACATATCGATTTTGGGGTGTAGTTACCCTTTTTTAGGCAAGGGTGCGCCAGGAAGAGACCTTTGTTTGGTTAAACGGTGTTACTGTAGCGCTCATGTGATTGCGGAGTTTGCAAAACAAATGGCCACTGTATTGATGCAAATAATCATGATATAATTCTGCCAGGCTGGCATAAGCTACTTTGCAGTTAACATTTGATTGAGAAGGTTTTTGTGGGAAGCCTTTCCTTCTCTACCGCAAGAAGGTTATCATTAGCCTCATCGCTAACGGCTACACAAAGTGTAGACATGTGCGCGCTCCGCACGCATGCGCACGGAAACTGGGCAGTCCTATTCAGTTTCTGAAAGTTGCGTGGAAATACAAATCACTGATGCATTTTGTTCATGTCTTATGATTCACTTGGGCAAATGAATGGATTTTCTAACAAGTTGAAGGGATTGAGTTGATTTCCGCCTTAGTTCAAGGCATTTTTGAATATGGTTGAATTTCGGTTTAATGTCTGTATTTCGTGATTCCGTGTGGGCGCGCTCTATTTTATAGGGCCCTAGTCCATGAAGTTGTCATAAGTATGAACCTAGGATATTCCCTCTTTTTCCCCCCCACAAGAGTGAAATATATGGTCTGGAAATGCAAGCAAGGTTTGAGCTTTTCAGTGTGTGTCACAAGGTGGACATTTCTCTGTCCCCTAAGAGTAAGCGACACGTTGACTTTATATAGTGTACCAAGAGATTGCCTTTCGCTTACGGCCATACCAGCCTGAATACGCCCGATCTCGTCCGATCTCGGAAGCTAAGCAGGGTCGGGCCTGGTTAGTACTTGGATGGGAGACCGCCTGGGAATACCAGGTGCTGTAAGCATTTTGCTCCAGCAGAGGGTTCTCTTGTGTCATGCGTGGAGCAACTCCCGTTTATTTATCACCCTAATAATGTTGTGTCTTTTTATTGGACTAAATGCAGTTTGTTAGTGCTTCCCTGCCCTGATCAAATCAAATAATGGACAATGCGTTTACCTCAAAAAATCTAGGCAGTGCATTCAGCATTTGTTTTTAGGCTAGGAGACTGTCAATGTCTGTAGTCCATTAGGGCCCTGTAAAATCCCCTTCAATGTTTTGACTGATTGCCCCCCCCCCCCCCCATTTATTTTTATAATAATTACCCCTATTCCCCGTTGACCGTTTGTCCCTGCTTCTGCAGGTTTTCGCTCTCAAAAGTACACCTTTTTAATAGAAATATAACATGATTAGATGTTCTATGTCCACGGCAACATTTAAAACCCTAGCAGGAAACCACGTTTGAGGTCTGGAAAAAAAGGAAGACATATCGATTTTGGGGTGTAGTTACCCTTTTTTAGGCAAGGGTGCGCCAGGAAGAGACCTTTGTTTGGTTAAACGGTGTTACTGTAGCGCTCATGTGATTGCGGAGTTTGCAAAACAAATGGCCACTGTATTGATGCAAATAATCATGATATAATTCTGCCAGGCTGGCATAAGCTACTTTGCAGTTAACATTTGATTGAGAAGGTTTTTGTGGGAAGCCTTTCCTTCTCTACCACAAGAAGGTTATCATTAGCCTCATCGCTAACGGCTACACAAAGTGTAGACATGTGCGCGCTCCGCACGCATGCGCACGGAAACTGGGCAGTCCTATTCAGTTTCTGAAAGTTGCGTGGAAATACAAATCACTGATGCATTTTGTTCATGTCTTATGATTCACTTGGGCAAATGAATGGATTTTCTAACAAGTTGAAGGGATTGAGTTGATTTCCGCCTTAGTTCAAGGCATTTTTGAATATGGTTGAATTTCGGTTTAATGTCTGTATTTCGTGATTCCGTGTGGGCGCGCTCTATTTTATAGGGCCCTAGTCCATGAAGTTGTCATAAGTATGAACCTAGGATATTCCCTCTTTTTCCCCCCCACAAGAGTGAAATATATGGTCTGGAAATGCAAGCAAGGTTTGAGCTTTTCAGTGTGTGTCACAAGGTGGACATTTCTCTGTCCCCTAAGAGTAAGCGACACGTTGACTTTATATAGTGTACCAAGAGATTGCCTTTCGCTTACGGCCATACCAGCCTGAATACGCCCGATCTCGTCCGATCTCGGAAGCTAAGCAGGGTCGGGCCTGGTTAGTACTTGGATGGGAGACCGCCTGGGAATACCAGGTGCTGTAAGCATTTTGCTCCAGCAGAGGGTTCTCTTGTGTCATGCGTGGAGCAACTCCCGTTTATTTATCACCCTAATAATGTTGTGTCTTTTTATTGGACTAAATGCAGTTTGTTAGTGCTTCCCTGCCCTGATCAAATCAAATAATGGACAATGCGTTTACCTCAAAAAATCTAGGCAGTGCATTCAGCATTTGTTTTTAGGCTAGGAGACTGTCAATGTCTGTAGTCCATTAGGGCCCTGTAAAATCCCCTTCAATGTTTTGACTGATTGCCCCCCCCCCCCCCATTTATTTTTATAATAATTCCCCCTATTCCCCGTTGACCGTTTGTCCCTGCTTCTGCAGGTTTTCGCTCTCAAAAGTACACCTTTTTAATAGAAATATAACATGATTAGATGTTCTATGTCCACGGCAACATTTAAAACCCTAGCAGGAAACCACTTTTGAGGTCTGGAAAAAAAGGAAGACATATCGATTTTGGGGTGTAGTTACCCTTTTTTAGGCAAGGGTGCGCCAGGAAGAGACCTTTGTTTGGTTAAACGGTGTTACTGTAGCGCTCATGTGATTGCGGAGTTTGCAAAACAAATGGCCACTGTATTGATGCAAATAATCATGATATAATTCTGCCAGGCTGGCATAAGCTACTTTGCAGTTAACATTTGATTGAGAAGGTTTTTGTGGGAAGCCTTTCCTTCTCTACCACAAGAAGGTTATCATTAGCCTCATCGCTAACGGCTACACAAAGTGTAGACATGTGCGCGCTCCGCACGCATGCGCACGGAAACTGGGCAGTCCTATTCAGTTTCTGAAAGTTGCGTGGAAATACAAATCACTGATGCATTTTGTTCATGTCTTATGATTCACTTGGGCAAATGAATGGATTTTCTAACAAGTTGAAGGGATTGAGTTGATTTCCGCCTTAGTTCAAGGCATTTTTGAATATGGTTGAATTTCGGTTTAATGTCTGTATTTCGTGATTCCGTGTGGGCGCGCTCTATTTTATAGGGCCCTAGTCCATGAAGTTGTCATAAGTATGAACCTAGGATATTCCCTCTTTTTCCCCCCCACAAGAGTGAAATATATGGTCTGGAAATGCAAGCAAGGTTTGAGCTTTTCAGTGTGTGTCACAAGGTGGACATTTCTCTGTCCCCTAAGAGTAAGCGACACGTTGACTTTATATAGTGTACCAAGAGATTGCCTTTCGCTTACGGCCATACCAGCCTGAATACGCCCGATCTCGTCCGATCTCGGAAGCTAAGCAGGGTCGGGCCTGGTTAGTACTTGGATGGGAGACCGCCTGGGAATACCAGGTGCTGTAAGCATTTTGCTCCAGCAGAGGGTTCTCTTGTGTCATGCGTGGAGCAACTCCCGTTTATTTATCACCCTAATAATGTTGTGTCTTTTTATTGGACTAAATGCAGTTTGTTAGTGCTTCCCTGCCCTGATCAAATCAAATAATGGACAATGCGTTTACCTCAAAAAATCTAGGCAGTGCATTCAGCATTTGTTTTTAGGCTAGGAGACTGTCAATGTCTGTAGTCCATTAGGGCCCTGTAAAATCCCCTTCAATGTTTTGACTGATTGCCCCCCCCCCCCCCCCATTTATTTTTATAATAATTCCCCCTATTCCCCGTTGACCGTTTGTCCCTGCTTCTGCAGGTTTTCGCTCTCAAAAGTACACCTTTTTAATAGAAATATAACATGATTAGATGTTCTATGTCCACGGCAACATTTAAAACCCTAGCAGGAAACCACTTTTGAGGTCTGGAAAAAAAGGAAGACATATCGATTTTGGGGTGTAGTTACCCTTTTTTAGGCAAGGGTGCGCCAGGAAGAGACCTTTGTTTGGTTAAACGGTGTTACTGTAGCGCTCATGTGATTGCGGAGTTTGCAAAACAAATGGCCACTGTATTGATGCAAATAATCATGATATAATTCTGCCAGGCTGGCATAAGCTACTTTGCAGTTAACATTTGATTGAGAAGGTTTTTGTGGGAAGCCTTTCCTTCTCTACCACAAGAAGGTTATCATTAGCCTCATCGCTAACGGCTACACAAAGTGTAGACATGTGCGCGCTCCGCACGCATGCGCACGGAAACTGGGCAGTCCTATTCAGTTTCTGAAAGTTGCGTGGAAATACAAATCACTGATGCATTTTGTTCATGTCTTATGATTCACTTGGGCAAATGAATGGATTTTCTAACAAGTTGAAGGGATTGAGTTGATTTCCGCCTTAGTTCAAGGCATTTTTGAATATGGTTGAATTTCGGTTTAATGTCTGTATTTCGTGATTCCGTGTGGGCGCGCTCTATTTTATAGGGCCCTAGTCCATGAAGTTGTCATAAGTATGAACCTAGGATATTCCCTCTTTTTCCCCCCCACAAGAGTGAAATATATGGTCTGGAAATGCAAGCAAGGTTTGAGCTTTTCAGTGTGTGTCACAAGGTGGACATTTCTCTGTCCCCTAAGAGTAAGCGACACGTTGACTTTATATAGTGTACCAAGAGATTGCCTTTCGCTTACGGCCATACCAGCCTGAATACGCCCGATCTCGTCCGATCTCGGAAGCTAAGCAGGGTCGGGCCTGGTTAGTACTTGGATGGGAGACCGCCTGGGAATACCAGGTGCTGTAAGCATTTTGCTCCAGCAGAGGGTTCTCTTGTGTCATGCGTGGAGCAACTCCCGTTTATTTATCACCCTAATAATGTTGTGTCTTTTTATTGGACTAAATGCAGTTTGTTAGTGCTTCCCTGCCCTGATCAAATCAAATAATGGACAATGCGTTTACCTCAAAAAATCTAGGCAGTGCATTCAGCATTTGTTTTTAGGCTAGGAGACTGTCAATGTCTGTAGTCCATTAGGGCCCTGTAAAATCCCCTTCAATGTTTTGACTGATTGCCCCCCCCCCCCCCCATTTATTTTTATAATAATTCCCCCTATTCCCCGTTGACCGTTTGTCCCTGCTTCTGCAGGTTTTCGCTCTCAAAAGTACACCTTTTTAATAGAAATATAACATGATTAGATGTTCTATGTCCACGGCAACATTTAAAACCCTAGCAGGAAACCACTTTTGAGGTCTGGAAAAAAAGGAAGACATATCGATTTTGGGGTGTAGTTACCCTTTTTTAGGCAAGGGTGCGCCAGGAAGAGACCTTTGTTTGGTTAAACGGTGTTACTGTAGCGCTCATGTGATTGCGGAGTTTGCAAAACAAATGGCCACTGTATTGATGCAAATAATCATGATATAATTCTGCCAGGCTGGCATAAGCTACTTTGCAGTTAACATTTGATTGAGAAGGTTTTTGTGGGAAGCCTTTCCTTCTCTACCGCAAGAAGGTTATCATTAGCCTCATCGCTAACGGCTACACAAAGTGTAGACATGTGCGCGCTCCGCACGCATGCGCACGGAAACTGGGCAGTCCTATTCAGTTTCTGAAAGTTGCGTGGAAATACAAATCACTGATGCATTTTGTTCATGTCTTATGATTCACTTGGGCAAATGAATGGATTTTCTAACAAGTTGAAGGGATTGAGTTGATTTCCGCCTTAGTTCAAGGCATTTTTGAATATGGTTGAATTTCGGTTTAATGTCTGTATTTCGTGATTCCGTGTGGGCGCGCTCTATTTTATAGGGCCCTAGTCCATGAAGTTGTCATAAGTATGAACCTAGGATATTCCCTCTTTTTCCCCCCCACAAGAGTGAAATATATGGTCTGGAAATGCAAGCAAGGTTTGAGCTTTTCAGTGTGTGTCACAAGGTGGACATTTCTCTGTCCCCTAAGAGTAAGCGACACGTTGACTTTATATAGTGTACCAAGAGATTGCCTTTCGCTTACGGCCATACCAGCCTGAATACGCCCGATCTCGTCCGATCTCGGAAGCTAAGCAGGGTCGGGCCTGGTTAGTACTTGGATGGGAGACCGCCTGGGAATACCAGGTGCTGTAAGCATTTTGCTCCAGCAGAGGGTTCTCTTGTGTCATGCGTGGAGCAACTCCCGTTTATTTATCACCCTAATAATGTTGTGTCTTTTTATTGGACTAAATGCAGTTTGTTAGTGCTTCCCTGCCCTGATCAAATCAAATAATGGACAATGCGTTTACCTCAAAAATCTAGGCAGTGCATTCAGCATTTGTTTTTAGGCTAGGAGACTGTCAATGTCTGTAGTCCATTAGGGCCCTGTAAAATCCCCTTCAATGTTTTGACTGATTGCCCCCCCCCCCCCCCATTTATTTTTATAATAATTCCCCCTATTCCCCGTTGACCGTTTGTCCCTGCTTCTGCAGGTTTTCGCTCTCAAAAGTACACCTTTTTAATAGAAATATAACATGATTAGATGTTCTATGTCCACGGCAACATTAAAACCCTAGCAGGAAACCACTTTTGAGGTCTGGAAAAAAAGGAAGACATATCGATTTTGGGGTGTAGTTACCCTTTTTTAGGCAAGGGTGCGCCAGGAAGAGACCTTTGTTTGGTTAAACGGTGTTACTGTAGCGCTCATGTGATTGCGGAGTTTGCAAAACAAATGGCCACTGTATTGATGCAAATAATCATGATATAATTCTGCCAGGCTGGCATAAGCTACTTTGCAGTTAACATTTGATTGAGAAGGTTTTTGTGGGAAGCCTTTCCTTCTCTACCACAAGAAGGTTATCATTAGCCTCATCGCTAACGGCTACACAAAGTGTAGACATGTGCGCGCTCCGCACGCATGCGCACGGAAACTGGGCAGTCCTATTCAGTTTCTGAAAGTTGCGTGGAAATACAAATCACTGATGCATTTTGTTCATGTCTTATGATTCACTTGGGCAAATGAATGGATTTTCTAACAAGTTGAAGGGATTGAGTTGATTTCCGCCTTAGTTCAAGGCATTTTTGAATATGGTTGAATTTCGGTTTAATGTCTGTATTTCGTGATTCCGTGTGGGCGCGCTCTATTTTATAGGGCCCTAGTCCATGAAGTTGTCATAAGTATGAACCTAGGATATTCCCTCTTTTTCCCCCCCACAAGAGTGAAATATATGGTCTGGAAATGCAAGCAAGGTTTGAGCTTTTCAGTGTGTGTCACAAGGTGGACATTTCTCTGTCCCCTAAGAGTAAGCGACACGTTGACTTTATATAGTGTACCAAGAGATTGCCTTTCGCTTACGGCCATACCAGCCTGAATACGCCCGATCTCGTCCGATCTCGGAAGCTAAGCAGGGTCGGGCCTGGTTAGTACTTGGATGGGAGACCGCCTGGGAATACCAGGTGCTGTAAGCATTTTGCTCCAGCAGAGGGTTCTCTTGTGTCATGCGTGGAGCAACTCCCGTTTATTTATCACCCTAATAATGTTGTGTCTTTTTATTGGACTAAATGCAGTTTGTTAGTGCTTCCCTGCCCTGATCAAATCAAATAATGGACAATGCGTTTACCTCAAAAATCTAGGCAGTGCATTCAGCATTTGTTTTTAGGCTAGGAGACTGTCAATGTCTGTAGTCCATTAGGGCCCTGTAAAATCCCCTTCAATGTTTTGACTGATTGCCCCCCCCCCCCCATTTATTTTTATAATAATTCCCCCTATTCCCCGTTGACCGTTTGTCCCTGCTTCTGCAGGTTTTCGCTCTCAAAAGTACACCTTTTTAATAGAAATATAACATGATTAGATGTTCTATGTCCACGGCAACATTTAAAACCCTAGCAGGAAACCACTTTTGAGGTCTGGAAAAAAAGGAAGACATATCGATTTTGGGGTGTAGTTACCCTTTTTTAGGCAAGGGTGCGCCAGGAAGAGACCTTTGTTTGGTTAAACGGTGTTACTGTAGCGCTCATGTGATTGCGGAGTTTGCAAAACAAATGGCCACTGTATTGATGCAAATAATCATGATATAATTCTGCCAGGCTGGCATAAGCTACTTTGCAGTTAACATTTGATTGAGAAGGTTTTTGTGGGAAGCCTTTCCTTCTCTACCACAAGAAGGTTATCATTAGCCTCATCGCTAACGGCTACACAAAGTGTAGACATGTGCGCGCTCCGCACGCATGCGCACGGAAACTGGGCAGTCCTATTCAGTTTCTGAAAGTTGCGTGGAAATACAAATCACTGATGCATTTTGTTCATGTCTTATGATTCACTTGGGCAAATGAATGGATTTTCTAACAAGTTGAAGGGATTGAGTTGATTTCCGCCTTAGTTCAAGGCATTTTTGAATATGGTTGAATTTCGGTTTAATGTCTGTATTTCGTGATTCCGTGTGGGCGCGCTCTATTTTATAGGGCCCTAGTCCATGAAGTTGTCATAAGTATGAACCTAGGATATTCCCTCTTTTTCCCCCCCACAAGAGTGAAATATATGGTCTGGAAATGCAAGCAAGGTTTGAGCTTTTCAGTGTGTGTCACAAGGTGGACATTTCTCTGTCCCCTAAGAGTAAGCGACACGTTGACTTTATATAGTGTACCAAGAGATTGCCTTTCGCTTACGGCCATACCAGCCTGAATACGCCCGATCTCGTCCGATCTCGGAAGCTAAGCAGGGTCGGGCCTGGTTAGTACTTGGATGGGAGACCGCCTGGGAATACCAGGTGCTGTAAGCATTTTGCTCCAGCAGAGGGTTCTCTTGTGTCATGCGTGGAGCAACTCCCGTTTATTTATCACCCTAATAATGTTGTGTCTTTTTATTGGACTAAATGCAGTTTGTTAGTGCTTCCCTGCCCTGATCAAATCAAATAATGGACAATGCGTTTACCTCAAAAATCTAGGCAGTGCATTCAGCATTTGTTTTTAGGCTAGGAGACTGTCAATGTCTGTAGTCCATTAGGGCCCTGTAAAATCCCCTTCAATGTTTTGACTGATTGCCCCCCCCCCCCCATTTATTTTTATAATAATTCCCCCTATTCCCCGTTGACCGTTTGTCCCTGCTTCTGCAGGTTTTCGCTCTCAAAAGTACACCTTTTTAATAGAAATATAACATGATTAGATGTTCTATGTCCACGGCAACATTTAAAACCCTAGCAGGAAACCACTTTTGAGGTCTGGAAAAAAAGGAAGACATATCGATTTTGGGGTGTAGTTACCCTTTTTTAGGCAAGGGTGCGCCAGGAAGAGACCTTTGTTTGGTTAAACGGTGTTACTGTAGCGCTCATGTGATTGCGGAGTTTGCAAAACAAATGGCCACTGTATTGATGCAAATAATCATGATATAATTCTGCCAGGCTGGCATAAGCTACTTTGCAGTTAACATTTGATTGAGAAGGTTTTTGTGGGAAGCCTTTCCTTCTCTACCACAAGAAGGTTATCATTAGCCTCATCGCTAACGGCTACACAAAGTGTAGACATGTGCGCGCTCCGCACGCATGCGCACGGAAACTGGGCAGTCCTATTCAGTTTCTGAAAGTTGCGTGGAAATACAAATCACTGATGCATTTTGTTCATGTCTTATGATTCACTTGGGCAAATGAATGGATTTTCTAACAAGTTGAAGGGATTGAGTTGATTTCCGCCTTAGTTCAAGGCATTTTTGAATATGGTTGAATTTCGGTTTAATGTCTGTATTTCGTGATTCCGTGTGGGCGCGCTCTATTTTATAGGGCCCTAGTCCATGAAGTTGTCATAAGTATGAACCTAGGATATTCCCTCTTTTTCCCCCCCACAAGAGTGAAATATATGGTCTGGAAATGCAAGCAAGGTTTGAGCTTTTCAGTGTGTGTCACAAGGTGGACATTTCTCTGTCCCCTAAGAGTAAGCGACACGTTGACTTTATATAGTGTACCAAGAGATTGCCTTTCGCTTACGGCCATACCAGCCTGAATACGCCCGATCTCGTCCGATCTCGGAAGCTAAGCAGGGTCGGGCCTGGTTAGTACTTGGATGGGAGACCGCCTGGGAATACCAGGTGCTGTAAGCATTTTGCTCCAGCAGAGGGTTCTCTTGTGTCATGCGTGGAGCAACTCCCGTTTATTTATCACCCTAATAATGTTGTGTCTTTTTATTGGACTAAATGCAGTTTGTTAGTGCTTCCCTGCCCTGATCAAATCAAATAATGGACAATGCGTTTACCTCAAAAATCTAGGCAGTGCATTCAGCATTTGTTTTTAGGCTAGGAGACTGTCAATGTCTGTAGTCCATTAGGGCCCTGTAAAATCCCCTTCAATGTTTTGACTGATTGCCCCCCCCCCCCCATTTATTTTTATAATAATTCCCCCTATTCCCCGTTGACCGTTTGTCCCTGCTTCTGCAGGTTTTCGCTCTCAAAAGTACACCTTTTTAATAGAAATATAACATGATTAGATGTTCTATGTCCACGGCAACATTAAAACCCTAGCAGGAAACCACTTTTGAGGTCTGGAAAAAAAGGAAGACATATCGATTTTGGGGTGTAGTTACCCTTTTTTAGGCAAGGGTGCGCCAGGAAGAGACCTTTGTTTGGTTAAACGGTGTTACTGTAGCGCTCATGTGATTGCGGAGTTTGCAAAACAAATGGCCACTGTATTGATGCAAATAATCATGATATAATTCTGCCAGGCTGGCATAAGCTACTTTGCAGTTAACATTTGATTGAGAAGGTTTTTGTGGGAAGCCTTTCCTTCTCTACCACAAGAAGGTTATCATTAGCCTCATCGCTAACGGCTACACAAAGTGTAGACATGTGCGCGCTCCGCACGCATGCGCACGGAAACTGGGCAGTCCTATTCAGTTTCTGAAAGTTGCGTGGAAATACAAATCACTGATGCATTTTGTTCATGTCTTATGATTCACTTGGGCAAATGAATGGATTTTCTAACAAGTTGAAGGGATTGAGTTGATTTCCGCCTTAGTTCAAGGCATTTTTGAATATGGTTGAATTTCGGTTTAATGTCTGTATTTCGTGATTCCGTGTGGGCGCGCTCTATTTTATAGGGCCCTAGTCCATGAAGTTGTCATAAGTATGAACCTAGGATATTCCCTCTTTTTCCCCCCCACAAGAGTGAAATATATGGTCTGGAAATGCAAGCAAGGTTTGAGCTTTTCAGTGTGTGTCACAAGGTGGACATTTCTCTGTCCCCTAAGAGTAAGCGACACGTTGACTTTATATAGTGTACCAAGAGATTGCCTTTCGCTTACGGCCATACCAGCCTGAATACGCCCGATCTCGTCCGATCTCGGAAGCTAAGCAGGGTCGGGCCTGGTTAGTACTTGGATGGGAGACCGCCTGGGAATACCAGGTGCTGTAAGCATTTTGCTCCAGCAGAGGGTTCTCTTGTGTCATGCGTGGAGCAACTCCCGTTTATTTATCACCCTAATAATGTTGTGTCTTTTTATTGGACTAAATGCAGTTTGTTAGTGCTTCCCTGCCCTGATCAAATCAAATAATGGACAATGCGTTTACCTCAAAAAATCTAGGCAGTGCATTCAGCATTTGTTTTTAGGCTAGGAGACTGTCAATGTCTGTAGTCCATTAGGGCCCTGTAAAATCCCCTTCAATGTTTTGACTGAATGCCCCCCCCCCCCCATTTATTTTTATAATAATTCCCCCTATTCCCCGTTGACCGTTTGTCCCTGCTTCTGCAGGTTTTCGCTCTCAAAAGTACACCTTTTTAATAGAAATATAACATGATTAGATGTTCTATGTCCACGGCAACATTTAAAACCCTAGCAGGAAACCACTTTTGAGGTCTGGAAAAAAAGGAAGACATATCGATTTTGGGGTGTAGTTACCCTTTTTTAGGCAAGGGTGCGCCAGGAAGAGACCTTTGTTTGGTTAAACGGTGTTACTGTAGCGCTCATGTGATTGCGGAGTTTGCAAAACAAATGGCCACTGTATTGATGCAAATAATCATGATATAATTCTGCCAGGCTGGCATAAGCTACTTTGCAGTTAACATTTGATTGAGAAGGTTTTTGTGGGAAGCCTTTCCTTCTCTACCGCAAGAAGGTTATCATTAGCCTCATCGCTAACGGCTACACAAAGTGTAGACATGTGCGCGCTCCGCACGCATGCGCACGGAAACTGGGCAGTCCTATTCAGTTTCTGAAAGTTGCGTGGAAATACAAATCACTGATGCATTTTGTTCATGTCTTATGATTCACTTGGGCAAATGAATGGATTTTCTAACAAGTTGAAGGGATTGAGTTGATTTCCGCCTTAGTTCAAGGCATTTTTGAATATGGTTGAATTTCGGTTTAATGTCTGTATTTCGTGATTCCGTGTGGGCGCGCTCTATTTTATAGGGCCCTAGTCCATGAAGTTGTCATAAGTATGAACCTAGGATATTCCCTCTTTTTCCCCCCCACAAGAGTGAAATATATGGTCTGGAAATGCAAGCAAGGTTTGAGCTTTTCAGTGTGTGTCACAAGGTGGACATTTCTCTGTCCCCTAAGAGTAAGCGACACGTTGACTTTATATAGTGTACCAAGAGATTGCCTTTCGCTTACGGCCATACCAGCCTGAATACGCCCGATCTCGTCCGATCTCGGAAGCTAAGCAGGGTCGGGCCTGGTTAGTACTTGGATGGGAGACCGCCTGGGAATACCAGGTGCTGTAAGCATTTTGCTCCAGCAGAGGGTTCTCTTGTGTCATGCGTGGAGCAACTCCCGTTTATTTATCACCCTAATAATGTTGTGTCTTTTTATTGGACTAAATGCAGTTTGTTAGTGCTTCCCTGCCCTGATCAAATCAAATAATGGACAATGCGTTTACCTCAAAAAATCTAGGCAGTGCATTCAGCATTTGTTTTTAGGCTAGGAGACTGTCAATGTCTGTAGTCCATTAGGGCCCTGTAAAATCCCCTTCAATGTTTTGACTGATTGCCCCCCCCCCCCCATTTATTTTTATAATAATTCCCCCTATTCCCCGTTGACCGTTTGTCCCTGCTTCTGCAGGTTTTCGCTCTCAAAAGTACACCTTTTTAATAGAAATATAACATGATTAGATGTTCTATGTCCACGGCAACATTTAAAACCCTAGCAGGAAACCACTTTTGAGGTCTGGAAAAAAAGGAAGACATATCGATTTTGGGGTGTAGTTACCCTTTTTTAGGCAAGGGTGCGCCAGGAAGAGACCTTTGTTTGGTTAAACGGTGTTACTGTAGCGCTCATGTGATTGCGGAGTTTGCAAAACAAATGGCCACTGTATTGATGCAAATAATCATGATATAATTCTGCCAGGCTGGCATAAGCTACTTTGCAGTTAACATTTGATTGAGAAGGTTTTTGTGGGAAGCCTTTCCTTCTCTACCGCAAGAAGGTTATCATTAGCCTCATCGCTAACGGCTACACAAAGTGTAGACATGTGCGCGCTCCGCACGCATGCGCACGGAAACTGGGCAGTCCTATTCAGTTTCTGAAAGTTGCGTGGAAATACAAATCACTGATGCATTTTGTTCATGTCTTATGATTCACTTGGGCAAATGAATGGATTTTCTAACAAGTTGAAGGGATTGAGTTGATTTCCGCCTTAGTTCAAGGCATTTTTGAATATGGTTGAATTTCGGTTTAATGTCTGTATTTCGTGATTCCGTGTGGGCGCGCTCTATTTTATAGGGCCCTAGTCCATGAAGTTGTCATAAGTATGAACCTAGGATATTCCCTCTTTTTCCCCCCCACAAGAGTGAAATATATGGTCTGGAAATGCAAGCAAGGTTTGAGCTTTTCAGTGTGTGTCACAAGGTGGACATTTCTCTGTCCCCTAAGAGTAAGCGACACGTTGACTTTATATAGTGTACCAAGAGATTGCCTTTCGCTTACGGCCATACCAGCCTGAATACGCCCGATCTCGTCCGATCTCGGAAGCTAAGCAGGGTCGGGCCTGGTTAGTACTTGGATGGGAGACCGCCTGGGAATACCAGGTGCTGTAAGCATTTTGCTCCAGCAGAGGGTTCTCTTGTGTCATGCGTGGAGCAACTCCCGTTTATTTATCACCCTAATAATGTTGTGTCTTTTTATTGGACTAAATGCAGTTTGTTAGTGCTTCCCTGCCCTGATCAAATCAAATAATGGACAATGCGTTTACCTCAAAAAATCTAGGCAGTGCATTCAGCATTTGTTTTTAGGCTAGGAGACTGTCAATGTCTGTAGTCCATTAGGGCCCTGTAAAATCCCCTTCAATGTTTTGACTGAATTGCCCCCCCCCCCCCATTTATTTTTATAATAATTCCCCCTATTCCCCGTTGACCGTTTGTCCCTGCTTCTGCAGGTTTTCGCTCTCAAAAGTACACCTTTTTAATAGAAATATAACATGATTAGATGTTCTATGTCCACGGCAACATTTAAAACCCTAGCAGGAAACCACTTTTGAGGTCTGGAAAAAAAGGAAGACATATCGATTTTGGGGTGTAGTTACCCTTTTTTAGGCAAGGGTGCGCCAGGAAGAGACCTTTGTTTGGTTAAACGGTGTTACTGTAGCGCTCATGTGATTGCGGAGTTTGCAAAACAAATGGCCACTGTATTGATGCAAATAATCATGATATAATTCTGCCAGGCTGGCATAAGCTACTTTGCAGTTAACATTTGATTGAGAAGGTTTTTGTGGGAAGCCTTTCCTTCTCTACCGCAAGAAGGTTATCATTAGCCTCATCGCTAACGGCTACACAAAGTGTAGACATGTGCGCGCTCCGCACGCATGCGCACGGAAACTGGGCAGTCCTATTCAGTTTCTGAAAGTTGCGTGGAAATACAAATCACTGATGCATTTTGTTCATGTCTTATGATTCACTTGGGCAAATGAATGGATTTTCTAACAAGTTGAAGGGATTGAGTTGATTTCCGCCTTAGTTCAAGGCATTTTTGAATATGGTTGAATTTCGGTTTAATGTCTGTATTTCGTGATTCCGTGTGGGCGCGCTCTATTTTATAGGGCCCTAGTCCATGAAGTTGTCATAAGTATGAACCTAGGATATTCCCTCTTTTTCCCCCCCACAAGAGTGAAATATATGGTCTGGAAATGCAAGCAAGGTTTGAGCTTTTCAGTGTGTGTCACAAGGTGGACATTTCTCTGTCCCCTAAGAGTAAGCGACACGTTGACTTTATATAGTGTACCAAGAGATTGCCTTTCGCTTACGGCCATACCAGCCTGAATACGCCCGATCTCGTCCGATCTCGGAAGCTAAGCAGGGTCGGGCCTGGTTAGTACTTGGATGGGAGACCGCCTGGGAATACCAGGTGCTGTAAGCATTTTGCTCCAGCAGAGGGTTCTCTTGTGTCATGCGTGGAGCAACTCCCGTTTATTTATCACCCTAATAATGTTGTGTCTTTTTATTGGACTAAATGCAGTTTGTTAGTGCTTCCCTGCCCTGATCAAATCAAATAATGGACAATGCGTTTACCTCAAAAAATCTAGGCAGTGCATTCAGCATTTGTTTTTAGGCTAGGAGACTGTCAATGTCTGTAGTCCATTAGGGCCCTGTAAAATCCCCTTCAATGTTTTGACTGAATGCCCCCCCCCCCCCATTTATTTTTATAATAATTCCCCCTATTCCCCGTTGACCGTTTGTCCCTGCTTCTGCAGGTTTTCGCTCTCAAAAGTACACCTTTTTAATAGAAATATAACATGATTAGATGTTCTATGTCCACGGCAACATTTAAAACCCTAGCAGGAAACCACTTTTGAGGTCTGGAAAAAAAGGAAGACATATCGATTTTGGGGTGTAGTTACCCTTTTTTAGGCAAGGGTGCGCCAGGAAGAGACCTTTGTTTGGTTAAACGGTGTTACTGTAGCGCTCATGTGATTGCGGAGTTTGCAAAACAAATGGCCACTGTATTGATGCAAATAATCATGATATAATTCTGCCAGGCTGGCATAAGCTACTTTGCAGTTAACATTTGATTGAGAAGGTTTTTGTGGGAAGCCTTTCCTTCTCTACCGCAAGAAGGTTATCATTAGCCTCATCGCTAACGGCTACACAAAGTGTAGACATGTGCGCGCTCCGCACGCATGCGCACGGAAACTGGGCAGTCCTATTCAGTTTCTGAAAGTTGCGTGGAAATACAAATCACTGATGCATTTTGTTCATGTCTTATGATTCACTTGGGCAAATGAATGGATTTTCTAACAAGTTGAAGGGATTGAGTTGATTTCCGCCTTAGTTCAAGGCATTTTTGAATATGGTTGAATTTCGGTTTAATGTCTGTATTTCGTGATTCCGTGTGGGCGCGCTCTATTTTATAGGGCCCTAGTCCATGAAGTTGTCATAAGTATGAACCTAGGATATTCCCTCTTTTTCCCCCCCACAAGAGTGAAATATATGGTCTGGAAATGCAAGCAAGGTTTGAGCTTTTCAGTGTGTGTCACAAGGTGGACATTTCTCTGTCCCCTAAGAGTAAGCGACACGTTGACTTTATATAGTGTACCAAGAGATTGCCTTTCGCTTACGGCCATACCAGCCTGAATACGCCCGATCTCGTCCGATCTCGGAAGCTAAGCAGGGTCGGGCCTGGTTAGTACTTGGATGGGAGACCGCCTGGGAATACCAGGTGCTGTAAGCATTTTGCTCCAGCAGAGGGTTCTCTTGTGTCATGCGTGGAGCAACTCCCGTTTATTTATCACCCTAATAATGTTGTGTCTTTTTATTGGACTAAATGCAGTTTGTTAGTGCTTCCCTGCCCTGATCAAATCAAATAATGGACAATGCGTTTACCTCAAAAAATCTAGGCAGTGCATTCAGCATTTGTTTTTAGGCTAGGAGACTGTCAATGTCTGTAGTCCATTAGGGCCCTGTAAAATCCCCTTCAATGTTTTGACTGAATTGCCCCCCCCCCCCCCCCATTTATTTTTATAATAATTCCCCCTATTCCCCGTTGACCGTTTGTCCCTGCTTCTGCAGGTTTTCGCTCTCAAAAGTACACCTTTTTAATAGAAATATAACATGATTAGATGTTCTATGTCCACGGCAACATTTAAAACCCTAGCAGGAAACCACTTTTGAGGTCTGGAAAAAAAGGAAGACATATCGATTTTGGGGTGTAGTTACCCTTTTTTAGGCAAGGGTGCGCCAGGAAGAGACCTTTGTTTGGTTAAACGGTGTTACTGTAGCGCTCATGTGATTGCGGAGTTTGCAAAACAAATGGCCACTGTATTGATGCAAATAATCATGATATAATTCTGCCAGGCTGGCATAAGCTACTTTGCAGTTAACATTTGATTGAGAAGGTTTTTGTGGGAAGCCTTTCCTTCTCTACCGCAAGAAGGTTATCATTAGCCTCATCGCTAACGGCTACACAAAGTGTAGACATGTGCGCGCTCCGCACGCATGCGCACGGAAACTGGGCAGTCCTATTCAGTTTCTGAAAGTTGCGTGGAAATACAAATCACTGATGCATTTTGTTCATGTCTTATGATTCACTTGGGCAAATGAATGGATTTTCTAACAAGTTGAAGGGATTGAGTTGATTTCCGCCTTAGTTCAAGGCATTTTTGAATATGGTTGAATTTCGGTTTAATGTCTGTATTTCGTGATTCCGTGTGGGCGCGCTCTATTTTATAGGGCCCTAGTCCATGAAGTTGTCATAAGTATGAACCTAGGATATTCCCTCTTTTTCCCCCCCACAAGAGTGAAATATATGGTCTGGAAATGCAAGCAAGGTTTGAGCTTTTCAGTGTGTGTCACAAGGTGGACATTTCTCTGTCCCCTAAGAGTAAGCGACACGTTGACTTTATATAGTGTACCAAGAGATTGCCTTTCGCTTACGGCCATACCAGCCTGAATACGCCCGATCTCGTCCGATCTCGGAAGCTAAGCAGGGTCGGGCCTGGTTAGTACTTGGATGGGAGACCGCCTGGGAATACCAGGTGCTGTAAGCATTTTGCTCCAGCAGAGGGTTCTCTTGTGTCATGCGTGGAGCAACTCCCGTTTATTTATCACCCTAATAATGTTGTGTCTTTTTATTGGACTAAATGCAGTTTGTTAGTGCTTCCCTGCCCTGATCAAATCAAATAATGGACAATGCGTTTACCTCAAAAAATCTAGGCAGTGCATTCAGCATTTGTTTTTAGGCTAGGAGACTGTCAATGTCTGTAGTCCATTAGGGCCCTGTAAAATCCCCTTCAATGTTTTGACTGAATGCCCCCCCCCCCCCCATTTATTTTTATAATAATTCCCCCTATTCCCCGTTGACCGTTTGTCCCTGCTTCTGCAGGTTTTCGCTCTCAAAAGTACACCTTTTTAATAGAAATATAACATGATTAGATGTTCTATGTCCACGGCAACATTTAAAACCCTAGCAGGAAACCACTTTTGAGGTCTGGAAAAAAAGGAAGACATATCGATTTTGGGGTGTAGTTACCCTTTTTTAGGCAAGGGTGCGCCAGGAAGAGACCTTTGTTTGGTTAAACGGTGTTACTGTAGCGCTCATGTGATTGCGGAGTTTGCAAAACAAATGGCCACTGTATTGATGCAAATAATCATGATATAATTCTGCCAGGCTGGCATAAGCTACTTTGCAGTTAACATTTGATTGAGAAGGTTTTTGTGGGAAGCCTTTCCTTCTCTACCGCAAGAAGGTTATCATTAGCCTCATCGCTAACGGCTACACAAAGTGTAGACATGTGCGCGCTCCGCACGCATGCGCACGGAAACTGGGCAGTCCTATTCAGTTTCTGAAAGTTGCGTGGAAATACAAATCACTGATGCATTTTGTTCATGTCTTATGATTCACTTGGGCAAATGAATGGATTTTCTAACAAGTTGAAGGGATTGAGTTGATTTCCGCCTTAGTTCAAGGCATTTTTGAATATGGTTGAATTTCGGTTTAATGTCTGTATTTCGTGATTCCGTGTGGGCGCGCTCTATTTTATAGGGCCCTAGTCCATGAAGTTGTCATAAGTATGAACCTAGGATATTCCCTCTTTTTCCCCCCCACAAGAGTGAAATATATGGTCTGGAAATGCAAGCAAGGTTTGAGCTTTTCAGTGTGTGTCACAAGGTGGACATTTCTCTGTCCCCTAAGAGTAAGCGACACGTTGACTTTATATAGTGTACCAAGAGATTGCCTTTCGCTTACGGCCATACCAGCCTGAATACGCCCGATCTCGTCCGATCTCGGAAGCTAAGCAGGGTCGGGCCTGGTTAGTACTTGGATGGGAGACCGCCTGGGAATACCAGGTGCTGTAAGCATTTTGCTCCAGCAGAGGGTTCTCTTGTGTCATGCGTGGAGCAACTCCCGTTTATTTATCACCCTAATAATGTTGTGTCTTTTTATTGGACTAAATGCAGTTTGTTAGTGCTTCCCTGCCCTGATCAAATCAAATAATGGACAATGCGTTTACCTCAAAAAATCTAGGCAGTGCATTCAGCATTTGTTTTTAGGCTAGGAGACTGTCAATGTCTGTAGTCCATTAGGGCCCTGTAAAATCCCCTTCAATGTTTTGACTGAATGCCCCCCCCCCCCCCCCCATTTATTTTTATAATAATTCCCCCTATTCCCCGTTGACCGTTTGTCCCTGCTTCTGCAGGTTTTCGCTCTCAAAAGTACACCTTTTTAATAGAAATATAACATGATTAGATGTTCTATGTCCACGGCAACATTTAAAACCCTAGCAGGAAACCACTTTTGAGGTCTGGAAAAAAAGGAAGACATATCGATTTTGGGGTGTAGTTACCCTTTTTTAGGCAAGGGTGCGCCAGGAAGAGACCTTTGTTTGGTTAAACGGTGTTACTGTAGCGCTCATGTGATTGCGGAGTTTGCAAAACAAATGGCCACTGTATTGATGCAAATAATCATGATATAATTCTGCCAGGCTGGCATAAGCTACTTTGCAGTTAACATTTGATTGAGAAGGTTTTTGTGGGAAGCCTTTCCTTCTCTACCGCAAGAAGGTTATCATTAGCCTCATCGCTAACGGCTACACAAAGTGTAGACATGTGCGCGCTCCGCACGCATGCGCACGGAAACTGGGCAGTCCTATTCAGTTTCTGAAAGTTGCGTGGAAATACAAATCACTGATGCATTTTGTTCATGTCTTATGATTCACTTGGGCAAATGAATGGATTTTCTAACAAGTTGAAGGGATTGAGTTGATTTCCGCCTTAGTTCAAGGCATTTTTGAATATGGTTGAATTTCGGTTTAATGTCTGTATTTCGTGATTCCGTGTGGGCGCGCTCTATTTTATAGGGCCCTAGTCCATGAAGTTGTCATAAGTATGAACCTAGGATATTCCCTCTTTTTCCCCCCCACAAGAGTGAAATATATGGTCTGGAAATGCAAGCAAGGTTTGAGCTTTTCAGTGTGTGTCACAAGGTGGACATTTCTCTGTCCCCTAAGAGTAAGCGACACGTTGACTTTATATAGTGTACCAAGAGATTGCCTTTCGCTTACGGCCATACCAGCCTGAATACGCCCGATCTCGTCCGATCTCGGAAGCTAAGCAGGGTCGGGCCTGGTTAGTACTTGGATGGGAGACCGCCTGGGAATACCAGGTGCTGTAAGCATTTTGCTCCAGCAGAGGGTTCTCTTGTGTCATGCGTGGAGCAACTCCCGTTTATTTATCACCCTAATAATGTTGTGTCTTTTTATTGGACTAAATGCAGTTTGTTAGTGCTTCCCTGCCCTGATCAAATCAAATAATGGACAATGCGTTTACCTCAAAAAATCTAGGCAGTGCATTCAGCATTTGTTTTTAGGCTAGGAGACTGTCAATGTCTGTAGTCCATTAGGGCCCTGTAAAATCCCCTTCAATGTTTTGACTGATTGCCCCCCCCCCCCCCCCCCCCATTTATTTTTATAATAATTCCCCCTATTCCCCGTTGACCGTTTGTCCCTGCTTCTGCAGGTTTTCGCTCTCAAAAGTACACCTTTTTAATAGAAATATAACATGATTAGATGTTCTATGTCCACGGCAACATTTAAAACCCTAGCAGGAAACCACTTTTGAGGTCTGGAAAAAAAGGAAGACATATCGATTTTGGGGTGTAGTTACCCTTTTTTAGGCAAGGGTGCGCCAGGAAGAGACCTTTGTTTGGTTAAACGGTGTTACTGTAGCGCTCATGTGATTGCGGAGTTTGCAAAACAAATGGCCACTGTATTGATGCAAATAATCATGATATAATTCTGCCAGGCTGGCATAAGCTACTTTGCAGTTAACATTTGATTGAGAAGGTTTTTGTGGGAAGCCTTTCCTTCTCTACCACAAGAAGGTTATCATTAGCCTCATCGCTAACGGCTACACAAAGTGTAGACATGTGCGCGCTCCGCACGCATGCGCACGGAAACTGGGCAGTCCTATTCAGTTTCTGAAAGTTGCGTGGAAATACAAATCACTGATGCATTTTGTTCATGTCTTATGATTCACTTGGGCAAATGAATGGATTTTCTAACAAGTTGAAGGGATTGAGTTGATTTCCGCCTTAGTTCAAGGCATTTTTGAATATGGTTGAATTTCGGTTTAATGTCTGTATTTCGTGATTCCGTGTGGGCGCGCTCTATTTTATAGGGCCCTAGTCCATGAAGTTGTCATAAGTATGAACCTAGGATATTCCCTCTTTTTCCCCCCCACAAGAGTGAAATATATGGTCTGGAAATGCAAGCAAGGTTTGAGCTTTTCAGTGTGTGTCACAAGGTGGACATTTCTCTGTCCCCTAAGAGTAAGCGACACGTTGACTTTATATAGTGTACCAAGAGATTGCCTTTCGCTTACGGCCATACCAGCCTGAATACGCCCGATCTCGTCCGATCTCGGAAGCTAAGCAGGGTCGGGCCTGGTTAGTACTTGGATGGGAGACCGCCTGGGAATACCAGGTGCTGTAAGCATTTTGCTCCAGCAGAGGGTTCTCTTGTGTCATGCGTGGAGCAACTCCCGTTTATTTATCACCCTAATAATGTTGTGTCTTTTTATTGGACTAAATGCAGTTTGTTAGTGCTTCCCTGCCCTGATCAAATCAAATAATGGACAATGCGTTTACCTCAAAAAATCTAGGCAGTGCATTCAGCATTTGTTTTTAGGCTAGGAGACTGTCAATGTCTGTAGTCCATTAGGGCCCTGTAAAATCCCCTTCAATGTTTTGACTGATTGCCCCCCCCCCCCCCCCCCCCCCCATTTATTTTTATAATAATTACCCCTATTCCCCGTTGACCGTTTGTCCCTGCTTCTGCAGGTTTTCGCTCTCAAAAGTACACCTTTTTAATAGAAATATAACATGATTAGATGTTCTATGTCCACGGCAACATTTAAAACCCTAGCAGGAAACCACGTTTGAGGTCTGGAAAAAAAGGAAGACATATCGATTTTGGGGTGTAGTTACCCTTTTTTAGGCAAGGGTGCGCCAGGAAGAGACCTTTGTTTGGTTAAACGGTGTTACTGTAGCGCTCATGTGATTGCGGAGTTTGCAAAACAAATGGCCACTGTATTGATGCAAATAATCATGATATAATTCTGCCAGGCTGGCATAAGCTACTTTGCAGTTAACATTTGATTGAGAAGGTTTTTGTGGGAAGCCTTTCCTTCTCTACCACAAGAAGGTTATCATTAGCCTCATCGCTAACGGCTACACAAAGTGTAGACATGTGCGCGCTCCGCACGCATGCGCACGGAAACTGGGCAGTCCTATTCAGTTTCTGAAAGTTGCGTGGAAATACAAATCACTGATGCATTTTGTTCATGTCTTATGATTCACTTGGGCAAATGAATGGATTTTCTAACAAGTTGAAGGGATTGAGTTGATTTCCGCCTTAGTTCAAGGCATTTTTGAATATGGTTGAATTTCGGTTTAATGTCTGTATTTCGTGATTCCGTGTGGGCGCGCTCTATTTTATAGGGCCCTAGTCCATGAAGTTGTCATAAGTATGAACCTAGGATATTCCCTCTTTTTCCCCCCCACAAGAGTGAAATATATGGTCTGGAAATGCAAGCAAGGTTTGAGCTTTTCAGTGTGTGTCACAAGGTGGACATTTCTCTGTCCCCTAAGAGTAAGCGACACGTTGACTTTATATAGTGTACCAAGAGATTGCCTTTCGCTTACGGCCATACCAGCCTGAATACGCCCGATCTCGTCCGATCTCGGAAGCTAAGCAGGGTCGGGCCTGGTTAGTACTTGGATGGGAGACCGCCTGGGAATACCAGGTGCTGTAAGCATTTTGCTCCAGCAGAGGGTTCTCTTGTGTCATGCGTGGAGCAACTCCCGTTTATTTATCACCCTAATAATGTTGTGTCTTTTTATTGGACTAAATGCAGTTTGTTAGTGCTTCCCTGCCCTGATCAAATCAAATAATGGACAATGCGTTTACCTCAAAAAATCTAGGCAGTGCATTCAGCATTTGTTTTTAGGCTAGGAGACTGTCAATGTCTGTAGTCCATTAGGGCCCTGTAAAATCCCCTTCAATGTTTTGACTGATTGCCCCCCCCCCCCCCCCCCCCCCATTTATTTTTATAATAATTACCCCTATTCCCCGTTGACCGTTTGTCCCTGCTTCTGCAGGTTTTCGCTCTCAAAAGTACACCTTTTTAATAGAAATATAACATGATTAGATGTTCTATGTCCACGGCAACATTTAAAACCCTAGCAGGAAACCACGTTTGAGGTCTGGAAAAAAAGGAAGACATATCGATTTTGGGGTGTAGTTACCCTTTTTTAGGCAAGGGTGCGCCAGGAAGAGACCTTTGTTTGGTTAAACGGTGTTACTGTAGCGCTCATGTGATTGCGGAGTTTGCAAAACAAATGGCCACTGTATTGATGCAAATAATCATGATATAATTCTGCCAGGCTGGCATAAGCTACTTTGCAGTTAACATTTGATTGAGAAGGTTTTTGTGGGAAGCCTTTCCTTCTCTACCACAAGAAGGTTATCATTAGCCTCATCGCTAACGGCTACACAAAGTGTAGACATGTGCGCGCTCCGCACGCATGCGCACGGAAACTGGGCAGTCCTATTCAGTTTCTGAAAGTTGCGTGGAAATACAAATCACTGATGCATTTTGTTCATGTCTTATGATTCACTTGGGCAAATGAATGGATTTTCTAACAAGTTGAAGGGATTGAGTTGATTTCCGCCTTAGTTCAAGGCATTTTTGAATATGGTTGAATTTCGGTTTAATGTCTGTATTTCGTGATTCCGTGTGGGCGCGCTCTATTTTATAGGGCCCTAGTCCATGAAGTTGTCATAAGTATGAACCTAGGATATTCCCTCTTTTTCCCCCCCACAAGAGTGAAATATATGGTCTGGAAATGCAAGCAAGGTTTGAGCTTTTCAGTGTGTGTCACAAGGTGGACATTTCTCTGTCCCCTAAGAGTAAGCGACACGTTGACTTTATATAGTGTACCAAGAGATTGCCTTTCGCTTACGGCCATACCAGCCTGAATACGCCCGATCTCGTCCGATCTCGGAAGCTAAGCAGGGTCGGGCCTGGTTAGTACTTGGATGGGAGACCGCCTGGGAATACCAGGTGCTGTAAGCATTTTGCTCCAGCAGAGGGTTCTCTTGTGTCATGCGTGGAGCAACTCCCGTTTATTTATCACCCTAATAATGTTGTGTCTTTTTATTGGACTAAATGCAGTTTGTTAGTGCTTCCCTGCCCTGATCAAATCAAATAATGGACAATGCGTTTACCTCAAAAAATCTAGGCAGTGCATTCAGCATTTGTTTTTAGGCTAGGAGACTGTCAATGTCTGTAGTCCATTAGGGCCCTGTAAAATCCCCTTCAATGTTTTGACTGATTGCCCCCCCCCCCCCCCCCCCCCATTTATTTTTATAATAATTACCCCTATTCCCCGTTGACCGTTTGTCCCTGCTTCTGCAGGTTTTCGCTCTCAAAAGTACACCTTTTTAATAGAAATATAACATGATTAGATGTTCTATGTCCACGGCAACATTTAAAACCCTAGCAGGAAACCACGTTTGAGGTCTGGAAAAAAAGGAAGACATATCGATTTTGGGGTGTAGTTACCCTTTTTTAGGCAAGGGTGCGCCAGGAAGAGACCTTTGTTTGGTTAAACGGTGTTACTGTAGCGCTCATGTGATTGCGGAGTTTGCAAAACAAATGGCCACTGTATTGATGCAAATAATCATGATATAATTCTGCCAGGCTGGCATAAGCTACTTTGCAGTTAACATTTGATTGAGAAGGTTTTTGTGGGAAGCCTTTCCTTCTCTACCACAAGAAGGTTATCATTAGCCTCATCGCTAACGGCTACACAAAGTGTAGACATGTGCGCGCTCCGCACGCATGCGCACGGAAACTGGGCAGTCCTATTCAGTTTCTGAAAGTTGCGTGGAAATACAAATCACTGATGCATTTTGTTCATGTCTTATGATTCACTTGGGCAAATGAATGGATTTTCTAACAAGTTGAAGGGATTGAGTTGATTTCCGCCTTAGTTCAAGGCATTTTTGAATATGGTTGAATTTCGGTTTAATGTCTGTATTTCGTGATTCCGTGTGGGCGCGCTCTATTTTATAGGGCCCTAGTCCATGAAGTTGTCATAAGTATGAACCTAGGATATTCCCTCTTTTTCCCCCCCACAAGAGTGAAATATATGGTCTGGAAATGCAAGCAAGGTTTGAGCTTTTCAGTGTGTGTCACAAGGTGGACATTTCTCTGTCCCCTAAGAGTAAGCGACACGTTGACTTTATATAGTGTACCAAGAGATTGCCTTTCGCTTACGGCCATACCAGCCTGAATACGCCCGATCTCGTCCGATCTCGGAAGCTAAGCAGGGTCGGGCCTGGTTAGTACTTGGATGGGAGACCGCCTGGGAATACCAGGTGCTGTAAGCATTTTGCTCCAGCAGAGGGTTCTCTTGTGTCATGCGTGGAGCAACTCCCGTTTATTTATCACCCTAATAATGTTGTGTCTTTTTATTGGACTAAATGCAGTTTGTTAGTGCTTCCCTGCCCTGATCAAATCAAATAATGGACAATGCGTTTACCTCAAAAAATCTAGGCAGTGCATTCAGCATTTGTTTTTAGGCTAGGAGACTGTCAATGTCTGTAGTCCATTAGGGCCCTGTAAAATCCCCTTCAATGTTTTGACTGATTGCCCCCCCCCCCCCCCCCCCCCCCCCCATTTATTTTTATAATAATTACCCCTATTCCCCGTTGACCGTTTGTCCCTGCTTCTGCAGGTTTTCGCTCTCAAAAGTACACCTTTTTAATAGAAATATAACATGATTAGATGTTCTATGTCCACGGCAACATTTAAAACCCTAGCAGGAAACCACGTTTGAGGTCTGGAAAAAAAGGAAGACATATCGATTTTGGGGTGTAGTTACCCTTTTTTAGGCAAGGGTGCGCCAGGAAGAGACCTTTGTTTGGTTAAACGGTGTTACTGTAGCGCTCATGTGATTGCGGAGTTTGCAAAACAAATGGCCACTGTATTGATGCAAATAATCATGATATAATTCTGCCAGGCTGGCATAAGCTACTTTGCAGTTAACATTTGATTGAGAAGGTTTTTGTGGGAAGCCTTTCCTTCTCTACCACAAGAAGGTTATCATTAGCCTCATCGCTAACGGCTACACAAAGTGTAGACATGTGCGCGCTCCGCACGCATGCGCACGGAAACTGGGCAGTCCTATTCAGTTTCTGAAAGTTGCGTGGAAATACAAATCACTGATGCATTTTGTTCATGTCTTATGATTCACTTGGGCAAATGAATGGATTTTCTAACAAGTTGAAGGGATTGAGTTGATTTCCGCCTTAGTTCAAGGCATTTTTGAATATGGTTGAATTTCGGTTTAATGTCTGTATTTCGTGATTCCGTGTGGGCGCGCTCTATTTTATAGGGCCCTAGTCCATGAAGTTGTCATAAGTATGAACCTAGGATATTCCCTCTTTTTCCCCCCCACAAGAGTGAAATATATGGTCTGGAAATGCAAGCAAGGTTTGAGCTTTTCAGTGTGTGTCACAAGGTGGACATTTCTCTGTCCCCTAAGAGTAAGCGACACGTTGACTTTATATAGTGTACCAAGAGATTGCCTTTCGCTTACGGCCATACCAGCCTGAATACGCCCGATCTCGTCCGATCTCGGAAGCTAAGCAGGGTCGGGCCTGGTTAGTACTTGGATGGGAGACCGCCTGGGAATACCAGGTGCTGTAAGCATTTTGCTCCAGCAGAGGGTTCTCTTGTGTCATGCGTGGAGCAACTCCCGTTTATTTATCACCCTAATAATGTTGTGTCTTTTTATTGGACTAAATGCAGTTTGTTAGTGCTTCCCTGCCCTGATCAAATCAAATAATGGACAATGCGTTTACCTCAAAAAATCTAGGCAGTGCATTCAGCATTTGTTTTTAGGCTAGGAGACTGTCAATGTCTGTAGTCCATTAGGGCCCTGTAAAATCCCCTTCAATGTTTTGACTGATTGCCCCCCCCCCCCCCCCCCCCCCATTTATTTTTATAATAATTACCCCTATTCCCCGTTGACCGTTTGTCCCTGCTTCTGCAGGTTTTCGCTCTCAAAAGTACACCTTTTTAATAGAAATATAACATGATTAGATGTTCTATGTCCACGGCAACATTTAAAACCCTAGCAGGAAACCACGTTTGAGGTCTGGAAAAAAAGGAAGACATATCGATTTTGGGGTGTAGTTACCCTTTTTTAGGCAAGGGTGCGCCAGGAAGAGACCTTTGTTTGGTTAAACGGTGTTACTGTAGCGCTCATGTGATTGCGGAGTTTGCAAAACAAATGGCCACTGTATTGATGCAAATAATCATGATATAATTCTGCCAGGCTGGCATAAGCTACTTTGCAGTTAACATTTGATTGAGAAGGTTTTTGTGGGAAGCCTTTCCTTCTCTACCACAAGAAGGTTATCATTAGCCTCATCGCTAACGGCTACACAAAGTGTAGACATGTGCGCGCTCCGCACGCATGCGCACGGAAACTGGGCAGTCCTATTCAGTTTCTGAAAGTTGCGTGGAAATACAAATCACTGATGCATTTTGTTCATGTCTTATGATTCACTTGGGCAAATGAATGGATTTTCTAACAAGTTGAAGGGATTGAGTTGATTTCCGCCTTAGTTCAAGGCATTTTTGAATATGGTTGAATTTCGGTTTAATGTCTGTATTTCGTGATTCCGTGTGGGCGCGCTCTATTTTATAGGGCCCTAGTCCATGAAGTTGTCATAAGTATGAACCTAGGATATTCCCTCTTTTTCCCCCCCACAAGAGTGAAATATATGGTCTGGAAATGCAAGCAAGGTTTGAGCTTTTCAGTGTGTGTCACAAGGTGGACATTTCTCTGTCCCCTAAGAGTAAGCGACACGTTGACTTTATATAGTGTACCAAGAGATTGCCTTTCGCTTACGGCCATACCAGCCTGAATACGCCCGATCTCGTCCGATCTCGGAAGCTAAGCAGGGTCGGGCCTGGTTAGTACTTGGATGGGAGACCGCCTGGGAATACCAGGTGCTGTAAGCATTTTGCTCCAGCAGAGGGTTCTCTTGTGTCATGCGTGGAGCAACTCCCGTTTATTTATCACCCTAATAATGTTGTGTCTTTTTATTGGACTAAATGCAGTTTGTTAGTGCTTCCCTGCCCTGATCAAATCAAATAATGGACAATGCGTTTACCTCAAAAAATCTAGGCAGTGCATTCAGCATTTGTTTTTAGGCTAGGAGACTGTCAATGTCTGTAGTCCATTAGGGCCCTGTAAAATCCCCTTCAATGTTTTGACTGATTGCCCCCCCCCCCCCCCCCCCCCCCCCCCCCCATTTATTTTTATAATAATTACCCCTATTCCCCGTTGACCGTTTGTCCCTGCTTCTGCAGGTTTTCGCTCTCAAAAGTACACCTTTTTAATAGAAATATAACATGATTAGATGTTCTATGTCCACGGCAACATTTAAAACCCTAGCAGGAAACCACGTTTGAGGTCTGGAAAAAAAGGAAGACATATCGATTTTGGGGTGTAGTTACCCTTTTTTAGGCAAGGGTGCGCCAGGAAGAGACCTTTGTTTGGTTAAACGGTGTTACTGTAGCGCTCATGTGATTGCGGAGTTTGCAAAACAAATGGCCACTGTATTGATGCAAATAATCATGATATAATTCTGCCAGGCTGGCATAAGCTACTTTGCAGTTAACATTTGATTGAGAAGGTTTTTGTGGGAAGCCTTTCCTTCTCTACCACAAGAAGGTTATCATTAGCCTCATCGCTAACGGCTACACAAAGTGTAGACATGTGCGCGCTCCGCACGCATGCGCACGGAAACTGGGCAGTCCTATTCAGTTTCTGAAAGTTGCGTGGAAATACAAATCACTGATGCATTTTGTTCATGTCTTATGATTCACTTGGGCAAATGAATGGATTTTCTAACAAGTTGAAGGGATTGAGTTGATTTCCGCCTTAGTTCAAGGCATTTTTGAATATGGTTGAATTTCGGTTTAATGTCTGTATTTCGTGATTCCGTGTGGGCGCGCTCTATTTTATAGGGCCCTAGTCCATGAAGTTGTCATAAGTATGAACCTAGGATATTCCCTCTTTTTCCCCCCCACAAGAGTGAAATATATGGTCTGGAAATGCAAGCAAGGTTTGAGCTTTTCAGTGTGTGTCACAAGGTGGACATTTCTCTGTCCCCTAAGAGTAAGCGACACGTTGACTTTATATAGTGTACCAAGAGATTGCCTTTCGCTTACGGCCATACCAGCCTGAATACGCCCGATCTCGTCCGATCTCGGAAGCTAAGCAGGGTCGGGCCTGGTTAGTACTTGGATGGGAGACCGCCTGGGAATACCAGGTGCTGTAAGCATTTTGCTCCAGCAGAGGGTTCTCTTGTGTCATGCGTGGAGCAACTCCCGTTTATTTATCACCCTAATAATGTTGTGTCTTTTTATTGGACTAAATGCAGTTTGTTAGTGCTTCCCTGCCCTGATCAAATCAAATAATGGACAATGCGTTTACCTCAAAAAATCTAGGCAGTGCATTCAGCATTTGTTTTTAGGCTAGGAGACTGTCAATGTCTGTAGTCCATTAGGGCCCTGTAAAATCCCCTTCAATGTTTTGACTGATTGCCCCCCCCCCCCCCCCCCCCCCCATTTATTTTTATAATAATTACCCCTATTCCCCGTTGACCGTTTGTCCCTGCTTCTGCAGGTTTTCGCTCTCAAAAGTACACCTTTTTAATAGAAATATAACATGATTAGATGTTCTATGTCCACGGCAACATTTAAAACCCTAGCAGGAAACCACGTTTGAGGTCTGGAAAAAAAGGAAGACATATCGATTTTGGGGTGTAGTTACCCTTTTTTAGGCAAGGGTGCGCCAGGAAGAGACCTTTGTTTGGTTAAACGGTGTTACTGTAGCGCTCATGTGATTGCGGAGTTTGCAAAACAAATGGCCACTGTATTGATGCAAATAATCATGATATAATTCTGCCAGGCTGGCATAAGCTACTTTGCAGTTAACATTTGATTGAGAAGGTTTTTGTGGGAAGCCTTTCCTTCTCTACCACAAGAAGGTTATCATTAGCCTCATCGCTAACGGCTACACAAAGTGTAGACATGTGCGCGCTCCGCACGCATGCGCACGGAAACTGGGCAGTCCTATTCAGTTTCTGAAAGTTGCGTGGAAATACAAATCACTGATGCATTTTGTTCATGTCTTATGATTCACTTGGGCAAATGAATGGATTTTCTAACAAGTTGAAGGGATTGAGTTGATTTCCGCCTTAGTTCAAGGCATTTTTGAATATGGTTGAATTTCGGTTTAATGTCTGTATTTCGTGATTCCGTGTGGGCGCGCTCTATTTTATAGGGCCCTAGTCCATGAAGTTGTCATAAGTATGAACCTAGGATATTCCCTCTTTTTCCCCCCCACAAGAGTGAAATATATGGTCTGGAAATGCAAGCAAGGTTTGAGCTTTTCAGTGTGTGTCACAAGGTGGACATTTCTCTGTCCCCTAAGAGTAAGCGACACGTTGACTTTATATAGTGTACCAAGAGATTGCCTTTCGCTTACGGCCATACCAGCCTGAATACGCCCGATCTCGTCCGATCTCGGAAGCTAAGCAGGGTCGGGCCTGGTTAGTACTTGGATGGGAGACCGCCTGGGAATACCAGGTGCTGTAAGCATTTTGCTCCAGCAGAGGGTTCTCTTGTGTCATGCGTGGAGCAACTCCCGTTTATTTATCACCCTAATAATGTTGTGTCTTTTTATTGGACTAAATGCAGTTTGTTAGTGCTTCCCTGCCCTGATCAAATCAAATAATGGACAATGCGTTTACCTCAAAAAATCTAGGCAGTGCATTCAGCATTTGTTTTTAGGCTAGGAGACTGTCAATGTCTGTAGTCCATTAGGGCCCTGTAAAATCCCCTTCAATGTTTTGACTGATTGCCCCCCCCCCCCCCCCATTTATTTTTATAATAATTACCCCTATTCCCCGTTGACCGTTTGTCCCTGCTTCTGCAGGTTTTCGCTCTCAAAAGTACACCTTTTTAATAGAAATATAACATGATTAGATGTTCTATGTCCACGGCAACATTTAAAACCCTAGCAGGAAACCACGTTTGAGGTCTGGAAAAAAAGGAAGACATATCGATTTTGGGGTGTAGTTACCCTTTTTTAGGCAAGGGTGCGCCAGGAAGAGACCTTTGTTTGGTTAAACGGTGTTACTGTAGCGCTCATGTGATTGCGGAGTTTGCAAAACAAATGGCCACTGTATTGATGCAAATAATCATGATATAATTCTGCCAGGCTGGCATAAGCTACTTTGCAGTTAACATTTGATTGAGAAGGTTTTTGTGGGAAGCCTTTCCTTCTCTACCACAAGAAGGTTATCATTAGCCTCATCGCTAACGGCTACACAAAGTGTAGACATGTGCGCGCTCCGCACGCATGCGCACGGAAACTGGGCAGTCCTATTCAGTTTCTGAAAGTTGCGTGGAAATACAAATCACTGATGCATTTTGTTCATGTCTTATGATTCACTTGGGCAAATGAATGGATTTTCTAACAAGTTGAAGGGATTGAGTTGATTTCCGCCTTAGTTCAAGGCATTTTTGAATATGGTTGAATTTCGGTTTAATGTCTGTATTTCGTGATTCCGTGTGGGCGCGCTCTATTTTATAGGGCCCTAGTCCATGAAGTTGTCATAAGTATGAACCTAGGATATTCCCTCTTTTTCCCCCCCACAAGAGTGAAATATATGGTCTGGAAATGCAAGCAAGGTTTGAGCTTTTCAGTGTGTGTCACAAGGTGGACATTTCTCTGTCCCCTAAGAGTAAGCGACACGTTGACTTTATATAGTGTACCAAGAGATTGCCTTTCGCTTACGGCCATACCAGCCTGAATACGCCCGATCTCGTCCGATCTCGGAAGCTAAGCAGGGTCGGGCCTGGTTAGTACTTGGATGGGAGACCGCCTGGGAATACCAGGTGCTGTAAGCATTTTGCTCCAGCAGATGGTTCTCTTGTGTCATGCGTGGAGCAACTCCCGTTTATTTATCACCCTAATAATGTTGTGTCTTTTTATTGGACTAAATGCAGTTTGTTAGTGCTTCCCTGCCCTGATCAAATCAAATAATGGACAATGCGTTTACCTCAAAAAATCTAGGCAGTGCATTCAGCATTTGTTTTTAGGCTAGGAGACTGTCAATGTCTGTAGTCCATTAGGGCCCTGTAAAATCCCCTTCAATGTTTTGACTGATTGCCCCCCCCCCCCCATTTATTTTTATAATAATTCCCCCTATTCCCCGTTGACCGTTTGTCCCTGCTTCTGCAGGTTTTCGCTCTCAAAAGTACACCTTTTTAATAGAAATATAACATGATTAGATGTTCTATGTCCACGGCAACATTTAAAACCCTAGCAGGAAACCACTTTTGAGGTCTGGAAAAAAAGGAAGACATATCGATTTTGGGGTGTAGTTACCCTTTTTTAGGCAAGGGTGCGCCAGGAAGAGACCTTTGTTTGGTTAAACGGTGTTACTGTAGCGCTCATGTGATTGCGGAGTTTGCAAAACAAATGGCCACTGTATTGATGCAAATAATCATGATATAATTCTGCCAGGCTGGCATAAGCTACTTTGCAGTTAACATTTGATTGAGAAGGTTTTTGTGGGAAGCCTTTCCTTCTCTACCGCAAGAAGGTTATCATTAGCCTCATCGCTAACGGCTACACAAAGTGTAGACATGTGCGCGCTCCGCACGCATGCGCACGGAAACTGGGCAGTCCTATTCAGTTTCTGAAAGTTGCGTGGAAATACAAATCACTGATGCATTTTGTTCATGTCTTATGATTCACTTGGGCAAATGAATGGATTTTCTAACAAGTTGAAGGGATTGAGTTGATTTCCGCCTTAGTTCAAGGCATTTTTGAATATGGTTGAATTTCGGTTTAATGTCTGTATTTCGTGATTCCGTGTGGGCGCGCTCTATTTTATAGGGCCCTAGTCCATGAAGTTGTCATAAGTATGAACCTAGGATATTCCCTCTTTTTCCCCCCCACAAGAGTGAAATATATGGTCTGGAAATGCAAGCAAGGTTTGAGCTTTTCAGTGTGTGTCACAAGGTGGACATTTCTCTGTCCCCTAAGAGTAAGCGACACGTTGACTTTATATAGTGTACCAAGAGATTGCCTTTCGCTTACGGCCATACCAGCCTGAATACGTCCGATCTCGTCCGATCTCGGAAGCTAAGCAGGGTCGGGCCTGGTTAGTACTTGGATGGGAGACCGCCTGGGAATACCAGGTGCTGTAAGCATTTTGCTCCAGCAGATGGTTCTCTTGTGTCATGCGTGGAGCAACTCCCGTTTATTTATCACCCTAATAATGTTGTGTCTTTTTATTGGACTAAATGCAGTTTGTTAGTGCTTCCCTGCCCTGATCAAATCAAATAATGGACAATGCGTTTACCTCAAAAAATCTAGGCAGTGCATTCAGCATTTGTTTTTAGGCTAGGAGACTGTCAATGTCTGTAGTCCATTAGGGCCCTGTAAAATCCCCTTCAATGTTTTGACTGATTGCCCCCCCCCCCATTTATTTTTATAATAATTCCCCCTATTCCCCGTTGACCGTTTGTCCCTGCTTCTGCAGGTTTTCGCTCTCAAAAGTACACCTTTTTAATAGAAATATAACATGATTAGATGTTCTATGTCCACGGCAACATTTAAAACCCTAGCAGGAAACCACTTTTGAGGTCTGGAAAAAAAGGAAGACATATCGATTTTGGGGTGTAGTTACCCTTTTTTAGGCAAGGGTGCGCCAGGAAGAGACCTTTGTTTGGTTAAACGGTGTTACTGTAGCGCTCATGTGATTGCGGAGTTTGCAAAACAAATGGCCACTGTATTGATGCAAATAATCATGATATAATTCTGCCAGGCTGGCATAAGCTACTTTGCAGTTAACATTTGATTGAGAAGGTTTTTGTGGGAAGCCTTTCCTTCTCTACCGCAAGAAGGTTATCATTAGCCTCATCGCTAACGGCTACACAAAGTGTAGACATGTGCGCGCTCCGCACGCATGCGCACGGAAACTGGGCAGTCCTATTCAGTTTCTGAAAGTTGCGTGGAAATACAAATCACTGATGCATTTTGTTCATGTCTTATGATTCACTTGGGCAAATGAATGGATTTTCTAACAAGTTGAAGGGATTGAGTTGATTTCCGCCTTAGTTCAAGGCATTTTTGAATATGGTTGAATTTCGGTTTAATGTCTGTATTTCGTGATTCCGTGTGGGCGCGCTCTATTTTATAGGGCCCTAGTCCATGAAGTTGTCATAAGTATGAACCTAGGATATTCCCTCTTTTTCCCCCCCACAAGAGTGAAATATATGGTCTGGAAATGCAAGCAAGGTTTGAGCTTTTCAGTGTGTGTCACAAGGTGGACATTTCTCTGTCCCCTAAGAGTAAGCGACACGTTGACTTTATATAGTGTACCAAGAGATTGCCTTTCGCTTACGGCCATACCAGCCTGAATACGTCCGATCTCGGAAGCTAAGCAGGGTCGGGCCTGGTTAGTACTTGGATGGGAGACCGCCTGGGAATACCAGGTGCTGTAAGCATTTTGCTCCAGCAGAGGGTTCTCTTGTGTCATGCGTGGAGCAACTCCCGTTTATTTATCACCCTAATAATGTTGTGTCTTTTTATTGGACTAAATGCAGTTTGTTAGTGCTTCCCTGCCCTGATCAAATCAAATAATGGACAATGCGTTTACCTCAAAAAATCTAGGCAGTGCATTCAGCATTTGTCTTTAGGCTAGGAGACTGTCAATGTCTGTAGTCCATTAGGGCCCTGTAAAATCCCCTTCAATGTTTTGACTGATTGCCCCCCCCCCCCCCCCCCCCATTTATTTTTATAATAATTCCCCCTATTCCCCGTTGACCGTTTGTCCCTGCTTCTGCAGGTTTTCGCTCTCAAAAGTACACCTTTTTAATAGAAATATAACATGCTCATAAACATCATATACATTTAGATTATAAAAGAGTTGTAAAAACTATGTATATGTTGTGCAAAGTATTTTGGATTCTCAGTCCACAGAATGGAACACCTATCAATTAACCATGAAAACGGGAGTTACCCCTGATATACACTATTGTGTTATATGTTTATAGGTCTAATAAACAAATATATTGTATACATTGATATTATTATTTTGTCAGAAATTCAAGCCGTTGATACAGTTGTGTACTCTATCGCCCGCCCTGCTGATCGTGCTCTATCTGAACTACATTATGCAAATTATTCTAATGATTGAAGTGTATGTACCTAGTATGTTGTACTAGTATATACGTTAAGCTGACTTAAAAACATATTTATGAGTTAGTTAATTCAGAAGCTGAATATAAAAAGTGTGGCTTCTTACATAGAAATGGGTCAGGCCTCTTACTCAATAGCACAAAGCCGATCATTCAATCTATGTTCTTACTGGTTCTAGACTATGTTGAAAGAATCTAAATGAATGCAGCGACCACTTCATTAAAAACTATAGATGCATTTGACCGTAGAGGTAAATCAGCTCTTTCTCCCCCCTTACATGGGTAATAATCTCCAAGCTGCTCTAAACGTTGATGTTTTTGGTGTCTCTATGTTCATCTCTAGACTGGTGAATGAGGCCTGTTACAACTTTCTGACAAACCCTTTAAAGGGAGTTCGTGAAACCATTCAGTCGTGGATGTATGTAAAAACATATTTAACACGTATTGCAGGTTACAGAAGCCTCCTGTTTTACTATGAATCCCCACTCATCCTTGTTAGATCTTGATGTGTTGGCCGAAATATGAAATTACCTTTAGGATCTCTTACCACCCTATTACTTTGTGGTTCTAATCTCCCTCTTTCAAAATTGCCACTGTGAGCAAATCTCTAACACTCCTGATCCTTCCCATATATTTTAACCCTAAACCTCCCACAATAACTATTGTCTATTGTTAGTCTCCGTGACCTTACAGACAATATCCACGTTTAAAACAGATCGAAATACATTGTTGGATACAGTTTTCATGTCTTTCATTATGCAGACATTTGTTTTATTAGACTATATTTCTCATTGGGAATACGGTTGTCACCCCCCTTGGAGGCTTGGTGCATGTACAAAGAAAAAAAATACCACCCTGGGTGGCTGTTAACTAAAATAATGGCAATGCGTGTAGTCATGTTAAGGTTTTCATTGTTTTCTTGTCAGAGTTTTATGGTTTTGCATATGACTGTGCATTATATGCTGTCGTAATAGGGTTGAGGATCAGATCAAGTTGTCACGATCGTCATGGGTAATAAGAAGAGGACCAAAGCGCTGCATGGTGTGAATGCATCGTTTTAATGGATGACTAAAACACAAAGTAAACTAAACAAGCCAATAAATGAACGTGACGCTATATACCAAATGTGCTGACACAAGCACCTAACATAGACAATCACCCAACTATGACAACACAGGCTACCTAAATATGGTTCCCAATCAGAGACAACGACTAACACCGGCCTCTGATTGAAAACCATATCAGGCCAAACACAGAAAAAGACAAACTAGACATACAACATAGAATGCCCACTCAGATCACACCCATACCAAACAAAACCTATAAACATACCTAGCAAACTATGGTCAGGGCGTGACACAAACCTATTGGGAATTCTTGATCAATCAAAATGTACCTGTTTTCCGTATAGAATGACTTGTATACCGATTTTATTACAACTTTTTGTGTTTTGGCTTAGTGGTTGTTTCTTTACTAACTAGGAAAACTCAACAGTGTGTAAGTCTGAGAAACATTATTGAGCTGGTTGGTTTATTGTTGTTGAAAGCTTGAAATGTACACACATTGAGAAGTGATAATGCAGCAACAGTTTTAAAGTGGGTAATCGTATCATATATATATCCTTGCATGTTTGAATTAGAGCTCCTTTAAAGTGTTTTAGATGATGATAATAATGTTATATTATTTTTATAATAATACATATCTGCAAACCAAATGTATTTCTGAAAACCCCTTTTTGCTTCTTCAATAGTTGTAGATGTTCCAACGTTCGTAGATGATCCTCAGGGGCATATAACAACCTGGGTTGTTGTAGAGTGGGCATAAGTTCAACACTCCGGAGTCAATGTCCTAGCTTTGGTCTTTTTCATAGCCTGTGAGAGAGAATATATTCCACAGCCTTGGTTTCTAATCATACTTTCTAATCAATAAGCGGGTCAAGTAGACCCTAAGAGGGCAAAAGTTATTGTTTACAAACAGTGTGAATAAAAAAACATTGTTTCATTGTATAAATAGTCTTCATTTTTAAAAACATACATGTAAATGCCTAGAATTAATACCTCTGGTGATTCTGCGCAATGCACTTGGTGTCACGTTCTGACCTTTATTTCCTTTGTTTTGTATTTATTTAGTATGGTCAGGGCGTGAGTTGGGTGGGCAGTCTATGTTTGTTTTTTCTATCATTTGGGTATTTCTATGTTTCGGCCTAGTATGGTTCTCAATCAGAGGCAGGTGTCATTAGTTGTCTCTGATTGAGAATCATACTTAGGTAGCCTGGGTTTCACTGTGTGTTTGTGGGTGATTGTTCCTGTCTTTGTGTTTTGCACCAGATGGGACTGTTTTAGGTTTTCTCACATTTGTTGTTTTTGTTAGTTCTCATGTGTAGTTTCTTTATAAATGAAAGAATATGAATAACCACCACGCTGCGCTTTGGTCCGCCTCTCCTTCAGATGAAGAAAACCATTACACTTGGGCCACAGTTGTGCTTTTGTTGTTGGGGTCTGGAATATGTCGTGAGGCGGTGGTGGTTCCCGGGGTTGTTGTCGGGACATTTAAATTCTCTGTTCTTGGAGTGTTTGGAAAAACGTTCATACAAAGACAGAATACCGTCTGTTTCATCGGTTCCTCCGATGTCGTTCAGAGTCCCTAATGCATCCAAGTCACCCTATGTGTCCGATGTCCATCATACCTAAAAAAAACACACAAACATTGTCCCCCATGTTTAAAACACAAATAACTCGTGTTCAATATTACAATAATATCACGATAATATTCAAACAAAACTTTAAATACATTTTTCACTTACTCAGCTCCCGAAATATCCATTAGGAGGGCTTCACAGACTATGTTATCTGTCCTGGGACTGCTGCCTGTTGTTTTACGAAGTCGTTCAGAGTGCACACTTTTCTTTTTTTAATATATAAATATTCTTGGGTATGTGATTATTTGGACTTATGCCTAAAAATGTGTGATCGTGAAGGGCTACGTAAAGGACAGGGCGCAGTTTGCTTCTGAGAATCTACGTCTAACAGTCGCTTCCCAATCACTTATGTCCAGTAGCCTTAAGAAATATCCATTAGGAGGGATTCACTTATTCACATCTCTTTTTTAATCTGTCCGGGCAGCTAAATATTCGGGCCTGTGGGTTTGCGCTAAAGCAGTGCTAACCGTGTTAAAAATAGATGCTCCCCGTTCTGGCCCTAACTTGCTAAAGTACGGAATGAGTATCATGTATGCAACCCCCCTGTATGTTTGGTTTAGAGATCAAAAGGCGTTGAATTCAAAGAGACATTCTGTCTACAACCGGTTTGGTGGGGTACCGGGGCGCTGATTAGATATCAGTGTTTAACCCCGGGCGGTCGGCCGATATCTGGACATGCCTTATGCCGGATAGTGCAAACCTTGGTTTCAAACGATTCTCTACAGATAGAGCGCTGGGCCCCCTGTTGAACCCACACCCTTTGGTTTCTGTAACGCGCACACACACACACACACACACACACACACACACACACACACACACACACACACACACACACACACACACACACACACACACACACACACACACACACACACACACACACACACTCCTGCTGCTCCGTCACACGCCCACTCACGCACGCCCCCTGATTCTCCAGGTCTTTTTCCTTCGCGACAGAGCTGGGTGATGATGTGAAATACCTTTTCCCATAGTTACGGGTGAGATACAGTTTTTTAAATTTATTTTAATTGAATTCCAAAATATTTCGTATTTTGAATTAAGTAACAAATTTGAATAATATTTAAACATGCATCACGCGTGTTTTATGTAATAAAAAAAAACCTTGGAGGCCTGCAGTTGTACATTATTACAAACTTTAATAACCCGTAATGTTCATAATAAAATAATACATGTTTTTTCAGATCTTACAGTTGTCTGCGCCAGACCCTAGCGTGAGAGAAAAGACCGCTTCCCCTTAGTTAAATGGGTGAGATACTGTTTTTAAAACCATTGATTTAATACCAAAATATATAGTACTAACTTTTTAAAGACATGTTAGAATTAATTACCATATTGTACTAATATTTAAACATGCATCATTAGGGTTTTTATGTAAAAACATTGGAGGTCTACAGTTGTACATTATTACAAACTTTATAACATACCATTGTAGGAAAGACTATAAATTGTTTCTGAGAATCTACGTCTAACAGTCGCCGTTATGTCAATTTGCCTTTATACATCTCATTGACCTACTGTCAACTCCCTCAGTTGTAAACATCTACAATAATCATTAGACGTACGCGTCAGAGTTATCATACCCCGTGTCCGGGTTTGTACAGAGTTGGTTAAATCAGCTCTTTTGCTACCCACTTACATGGCTAATAATCTCCAAGCTGCTCTAAGCGGTGATGCTTTTGGTGTCTCTAGGTTCATCTCTAGACTGTTGTTGAATGAGGCCTGTTACAACTTTCTGACAAAACCTTTAAATGTAGTTTGTGAAACCATTCAGTCGTGGATGTATGTAAAACATATTTAACACGTATTGCAGGTTACAGAAGCCTCCTGTTGTACTATGAATCCCCACTCATCCCTGTTAGATCTTGATGTGTTGGCCGAAATATGAAATTACCTCTTCCCCTATCATTAAAGCGTGAGATACATTTTTAAAACCAGTGATTTAATTCAAAATATTTAGTACCTACATTTTAACACATGTTATAATTCCAAAATGTTTACTATTTCTTACAGATAGAGGGTCCGGTTAGCCCTGACCAATATCCGTTTCGATTTCATCAACTCAAAGACGCTTGCCCGCTCCATCAAAACTCCGTAAGTTTTCCCTCCATGTGTAGATCAACCGTTCCTGCCTGTAAATCCTGGGTATGCCCACATCATTAATTAATAAGATGTGTAGAAAACTGTTTTGCCATAGTTAAAGGCCTTTCATAAAGAGGCTGTCATGATTGCCTGTGCCACATGTTTAACACGTATTGCTTGTTACCTAATACTACTGTTGTACATTTAATATCCACTAGCAGATTTCGTCGCATTTGCACAAATTCTGTCATGTTACTGTGGTCTTTTTAAATGTCAGTAAATATGTGTGTAAAGTGTATATGTTTATAGGCCCAATATGTAGGCCCAGTATATGTTTCAGTCTTATGTTTAGAATTGACTGATCTACACAGGGTTGAATGCAGTGATTTTCAAAATGGCAGGTTATGTCCATCAAAATAAGTTTTGGGTTAATTTAACCACTTCCGGCTGCTCCAGGAAGCTTAGAATCGACACAGGTAGACCTCATAGTGGCCTGATGGATTGTCATCGAAGACAGGTTCATACGGCATTCATAACCCACATAGGCTTCAGGTTGAATTTAGGGTTGCAGGCAATGTATTCCTATTTGGAGAGGTCAGTGAAAACTGTTTGATGTAGACACCTTCTTTTAACTGTTAAGGGTTAATGCTACACGGTCAAGGTTAGGCTTGCACAGATCGGGAGGACCTCAGGAACGTACCTGAGGTCGAATTGTGCTTCTCACCCTAATGGTTCTCTCACTGTCACCCAAAAGCAAATGACATTTAGGGCCAGGCTTAATTTTGGGCCTAACTTTTTTCACGGTCGCTGCACTCAGAGCGAGCTAAGGTCAAGCGGGGCATCTCGTTGAACTCAGCACGGCCTTGAGAATATGGAAATGCCATTGAAGGCTCTGTGTGTCTTTAAGTACCGCACTTTGTCACTCCATCCTTGCTGTGTGTGTGTGTGTGTGTGTGTGTGTTAGAGAGCTTTTCTTTGACATCTGTTAAGAAAAATGATTGATTTACAGTTCATGAGGGTTGCTTAATCACAAATATGAAGTTTTAAAAAGATCTGACCTTTTTAACCCTTCGAAACAGCACCTATGACACCATTTTAAGGCACTTCCGGTTGGCACAGGAAGCTGAACATGAACACATATCCTCATTTGGGTAGGCTCTTACGGAATCCTGAGTTTTAAGCCTTTATGTTTAGAATTGACTGATCTACACAGGGTTGAATGCAGTGATTTTCAAAATTGCAGGTTATGTATATCAAAACACTTTTAGGCTGAATTTAATCACTTCCAGTTGCTTCAGGAAGCTTAGAATCAACACAGGTAGACCTCATAGTGGCCTGATGGATTGTCATCGAAGACAGGTTCATACGGCATTCATAACCCACATAGGCTTCAGGTTGAATTTAGGGTTGCGGGCAATGTATTACTATGGGGAGAGAAGTCAGTGAAAACTGTTTGATGTCGACACCTTCTTTTACCTGTTAAGGGTTAATGCTACACGGTCAAGGTTAGGCTTGCACAGATCGGGAGGACCTCAGGAATGTACCTGAGGTCGAATTGTGCTTCTCACCCTAATGGTTCTCTCACTGTCACCCAAAAGCAAATGACATTTAGGGCCAGGCTTAATTTTGGGCCTAACTTTTTTCACGGTCGCTGCACTCAGAGCGAGCTAAGGTCAAGCGGGGCATCTCGTTGAACTCAGCACGGCCTTGAGAATATGGAAATGCCATTGAAGGCTCTGTGTGTCTTTAAGTACCGCACTTTGTCACTCCATCCTTGCTGTGTGTGTGTGTGTGAGTGTGTTAGAGAGCTTTGCTTCAGGAAGCTTAGAGCTTAGAATGCTACACGGTCAAGGTTAGGCTTGCACAGATCGGGAGGATCTCAAGAATGTACCTGAGGTCGAATTATGCTTCTCACCCTAACGGTTCTCTCACTGTCACCCAAAAGCAAATGACATTTAGGGCCAGGCTTAATTTTGGGCCTACTTTTTCTCATAGTCACTGTGCTTAGACCGAGCGAGCTACGGTCAAGCGGGGCATCGCGTTGAATTCGGCACAGCCTAGAGATTATGGTAATACCATTGCAGGCTCTGTGTGTCTTTAAGCACCGCACTTTGTCATCTGTTGGGAAAATGTTGTCGTGGACAAAAAACATCTAATCGTGTTAAATTCCGATTAAAAAGGTGTACTTTTGAGAGCGAAAACCTGCAGAATCAGGGCAGGGCAGGGAAGCACTAACAAACTGCATTTAGTCCAATAAAAAGAAACAACATTATTAGGGTGATAAATAAACGGGAGTTGCTCACACACTTGTTAGAAAATCCATTCATTTGCCCAAGTAAATCATAAGACATGAACAAAATGCATCAGTGATTTGTATTTCCACTCAACTTTCAGAAACTGAATAGGACTGCCCAGTTTCCGTGCGCATGCGTGCGGAGCGTGCACATGTCTACACTTTGTGTAGCCGTTAGCGATGAGGCTAATGATAACCTTCTTGCGGTAGAGAAGGAAAGGCTTCCCACAAAAACCTTCTCAATCAAATGTTAACTGCAAAGTAGCTTATGCCAGCCTGGCAGAATTATATCATGATTATTTGCATCAATACAGTGGCCATTTGTTTTGCAAACTCCGCAATCACATGAGCGCTACAGTAACACCGTTTAACCAAACAAAGGTCTCTTCCTGGCGCACCCTTGCCTAAAAAAGGGTAACTACACCCCAAAATCGATATGTCTTCCTTTTTTTCCAGACCTCAAAAGTGGTTTCCTGCTAGGGTTTTAAATGTTGCCGTGGACATAGAACATCTAATCATGTTATATTTCTATTAAAAAGGTGTACTTTTGAGAGCGAAAACCTGCAGAAGCAGGGACAAACGGTCAACGGGGAATAGGGGGAATTATTCTAAAAATAAATGGGGGGGGGGGGGGCATTCAGTCAAAACATTGAAGGGGATTTTACAGGGCCCTAATGGACTACAGACATTGACAGTCTCCTAGCCTAAAAACAAATGCTGAATGCACTGCCTAGATTTTTTGAGGTAAACGCATTGTCCATTATTTGATTTGATCAGGGCAGGGAAGCACTAACAAACTGCATTTAGTCCAATAAAAAGACACAACATTATTAGGGTGATAAATAAACGGGAGTTGCTCCACGCATGACACAAGAGAACCCTCTGCTGGAGCAAAATGCTTACAGCACCTGGTATTCCCAGGCGGTCTCCCATCCAAGTACTAACCAGGCCCGACCCTGCTTAGCTTCCGAGATCGGACGAGATCGGGCGTATTCAGGCTGGTATGGCCGTAAGCGAAAGGCAATCTCTTGGTACACTATATAAAGTCAACGTGTCGCTTACTCTTAGGGGACAGAGAAATGTCCACCTTGTGACACACACTGAAAAGCTCAAACCTTGCTTGCATTTCCAGACCATATATTTCACTCTTGTGGGGGGGAAAAAGAGGGAATATCCTAGGTTCATACTTATGACAACTTCATGGACTAGGGCCCTATAAAATAGAGCGCGCCCACACGGAATCACGAAATACAGACATTAAACCGAAATTCAACCATATTCAAAAATGCCTTGAACTAAGGCGGAAATCAACTCAATCCCTTCAACTTGTTAGAAAATCCATTCATTTGCCCAAGTGAATCATAAGACATGAACAAAATGCATCAGTGATTTGTATTTCCACGCAACTTTCAGAAACTGAATAGGACTGCCCAGTTTCCGTGCGCATGCGTGCGGAGCGCGCACATGTCTACACTTTGTGTAGCCGTTAGCGATGAGGCTAATGATAACCTTCTTGCGGTAGAGAAGGAAAGGCTTCCCACAAAAACCTTCTCAATCAAATGTTAACTGCAAAGTAGCTTATGCCAGCCTGGCAGAATTATATCATGATTATTTGCATCAATACAGTGGCCATTTGTTTTGCAAACTCCGCAATCACATGAGCGCTACAGTAACACCGTTTAACCAAACAAAGGTCTCTTCCTGGCGCACCCTTGCCTAAAAAAGGGTAACTACACCCCAAAATCGATATGTCTTCCTTTTTTTCCAGACCTCAAAAGTGGTTTCCTGCTAGGGTTTTAAATGTTGCCGTGGACATAGAACATCTAATCATGTTATATTTCTATTAAAAAGATGTACTTTTGAGAGCGAAAACCTGCAGAAGCAGGGACAAACGGTCAACGGGGAATAGGGGGAATTATTCTAAAAATAAATGGGGGGGGGGGGGGGCATTCAGTCAAAACATTGAAGGGGATTTTACAGGGCCCTAATGGACTACAGACATTGACAGTCTCCTAGCCTAAAAACAAATGCTGAATGCACTGCCTAGATTTTTTGAGGTAAACGCATTGTCCATTATTTGATTTGATCAGGGCAGGGAAGCACTAACAAACTGCATTTAGTCCAATAAAAAGACACAACATTATTAGGGTGATAAATAAACGGGAGTTGCTCCACGCATGACACAAGAGAACCCTCTGCTGGAGCAAAATGCTTACAGCACCTGGTATTCCCAGGCGGTCTCCCATCCAAGTACTAACCAGGCCCGACCCTGCTTAGCTTCCGAGATCGGACGAGATCGGGCGTATTCAGGCTGGTATGGCCGTAAGCGAAAGGCAATCTCTTGGTACACTATATAAAGTCAACGTGTCGCTTACTCTTAGGGGACAGAGAAATGTCCACCTTGTGACACACACTGAAAAGCTCAAACCTTGCTTGCATTTCCAGACCATATATTTCACTCTTGTGGGGGGGAAAAAGAGGGAATATCCTAGGTTCATACTTATGACAACTTCATGGACTAGGGCCCTATAAAATAGAGCGCGCCCACACGGAATCACGAAATACAGACATTAAACCGAAATTCAACCATATTCAAAAATGCCTTGAACTAAGGCGGAAATCAACTCAATCCCTTCAACTTGTTAGAAAATCCATTCATTTGCCCAAGTGAATCATAAGACATGAACAAAATGCATCAGTGATTTGTATTTCCACGCAACTTTCAGAAACTGAATAGGACTGCCCAGTTTCCATGCGCATGCGTGCGGAGCGCGCACATGTCTACACTTTGTGTAGCCGTTAGCGATGAGGCTAATGATAACCTTCTTGCGGTAGAGAAGGAAAGGCTTCCCACAAAAACCTTCTCAATCAAATGTTAACTGCAAAGTAGCTTATGCCAGCCTGGCAGAATTATATCATGATTATTTGCATCAATACAGTGGCCATTTGTTTTGCAAACTCCGCAATCACATGAGCGCTACAGTAACACCGTTTAACCAAACAAAGGTCTCTTCCTGGCGCACCCTTGCCTAAAAAAGGGTAACTACACCCCAAAATCGATATGTCTTCCTTTTTTTCCAGACCTCAAAAGTGGTTTCCTGCTAGGGTTTTAAATGTTGCCGTGGACATAGAACATCTAATCATGTTATATTTCTATTAAAAAGGTGTACTTTTGAGAGCGAAAACCTGCAGAAGCAGGGACAAACGGTCAACGGGGAATAGGGGGAATTATTCTAAAAATAAATGGGGGGGGGGGGGGGGGCATTCAGTCAAAACATTGAAGGGGATTTTACAGGGCCCTAATGGACTACAGACATTGACAGTCTCCTAGCCTAAAAACAAATGCTGAATGCACTGCCTAGATTTTTTGAGGTAAACGCATTGTCCATTATTTGATTTGATCAGGGCAGGGAAGCACTAACAAACTGCATTTAGTCCAATAAAAAGACACAACATTATTAGGGTGATAAATAAACGGGAGTTGCTCCACGCATGACACAAGAGAACCCTCTGCTGGAGCAAAATGCTTACAGCACCTGGTATTCCCAGGCGGTCTCCCATCCAAGTACTAACCAGGCCCGACCCTGCTTAGCTTCCGAGATCGGACGAGATCGGGCGTATTCAGGCTGGTATGGCCGTAAGCGAAAGGCAATCTCTTGGTACACTATATAAAGTCAACGTGTCGCTTACTCTTAGGGGACAGAGAAATGTCCACCTTGTGACACACACTGAAAAGCTCAAACCTTGCTTGCATTTCCAGACCATATATTTCACTCTTGTGGGGGGGAAAAAGAGGGAATATCCTAGGTTCATACTTATGACAACTTCATGGACTAGGGCCCTATAAAATAGAGCGCGCCCACACGGAATCACGAAATACAGACATTAAACCGAAATTCAACCATATTCAAAAATGCCTTGAACTAAGGCGGAAATCAACTCAATCCCTTCAACTTGTTAGAAAATCCATTCATTTGCCCAAGTGAATCATAAGACATGAACAAAATGCATCAGTGATTTGTATTTCCACGCAACTTTCAGAAACTGAATAGGACTGCCCAGTTTCCATGCGCATGCGTGCGGAGCGCGCACATGTCTACACTTTGTGTAGCCGTTAGCGATGAGGCTAATGATAACCTTCTTGCGGTAGAGAAGGAAAGGCTTCCCACAAAAACCTTCTCAATCAAATGTTAACTGCAAAGTAGCTTATGCCAGCCTGGCAGAATTATATCATGATTATTTGCATCAATACAGTGGCCATTTGTTTTGCAAACTCCGCAATCACATGAGCGCTACAGTAACACCGTTTAACCAAACAAAGGTCTCTTCCTGGCGCACCCTTGCCTAAAAAAGGGTAACTACACCCCAAAATCGATATGTCTTCCTTTTTTTCCAGACCTCAAAAGTGGTTTCCTGCTAGGGTTTTAAATGTTGCCGTGGACATAGAACATCTAATCATGTTATATTTCTATTAAAAAGGTGTACTTTTGAGAGCGAAAACCTGCAGAAGCAGGGACAAACGGTCAACGGGGAATAGGGGGAATTATTCTAAAAATAAATGGGGGGGGGGGGGGGGGCATTCAGTCAAAACATTGAAGGGGATTTTACAGGGCCCTAATGGACTACAGACATTGACAGTCTCCTAGCCTAAAAACAAATGCTGAATGCACTGCCTAGATTTTTGAGGTAAACGCATTGTCCATTATTTGATTTGATCAGGGCAGGGAAGCACTAACAAACTGCATTTAGTCCAATAAAAAGACACAACATTATTAGGGTGATAAATAAACGGGAGTTGCTCCACGCATGACACAAGAGAACCCTCTGCTGGAGCAAAATGCTTACAGCACCTGGTATTCCCAGGCGGTCTCCCATCCAAGTACTAACCAGGCCCGACCCTGCTTAGCTTCCGAGATCGGACGAGATCGGGCGTATTCAGGCTGGTATGGCCGTAAGCGAAAGGCAATCTCTTGGTACACTATATAAAGTCAACGTGTCGCTTACTCTTAGGGGACAGAGAAATGTCCACCTTGTGACACACACTGAAAAGCTCAAACCTTGCTTGCATTTCCAGACCATATATTTCACTCTTGTGGGGGGGAAAAAGAGGGAATATCCTAGGTTCATACTTATGACAACTTCATGGACTAGGGCCCTATAAAATAGAGCGCGCCCACACGGAATCACGAAATACAGACATTAAACCGAAATTCAACCATATTCAAAAATGCCTTGAACTAAGGCGGAAATCAACTCAATCCCTTCAACTTGTTAGAAAATCCATTCATTTGCCCAAGTGAATCATAAGACATGAACAAAATGCATCAGTGATTTGTATTTCCACGCAACTTTCAGAAACTGAATAGGACTGCCCAGTTTCCGTGCGCATGCGTGCGGAGCGCGCACATGTCTACACTTTGTGTAGCCGTTAGCGATGAGGCTAATGATAACCTTCTTGCGGTAGAGAAGGAAAGGCTTCCCACAAAAACCTTCTCAATCAAATGTTAACTGCAAAGTAGCTTATGCCAGCCTGGCAGAATTATATCATGATTATTTGCATCAATACAGTGGCCATTTGTTTTGCAAACTCCGCAATCACATGAGCGCTACAGTAACACCGTTTAACCAAACAAAGGTCTCTTCCTGGCGCACCCTTGCCTAAAAAAGGGTAACTACACCCCAAAATCGATATGTCTTCCTTTTTTTCCAGACCTCAAAAGTGGTTTCCTGCTAGGGTTTTAAATGTTGCCGTGGACATAGAACATCTAATCATGTTATATTTCTATTAAAAAGGTGTACTTTTGAGAGCGAAAACCTGCAGAAGCAGGGACAAACGGTCAACGGGGAATAGGGGGAATTATTATAAAAATAAATGGGGGGGGGGGGGGGGCAATTCAGTCAAAACATTGAAGGGGATTTTACAGGGCCCTAATGGACTACAGACATTGACAGTCTCCTAGCCTAAAAACAAATGCTGAATGCACTGCCTAGATTTTTTGAGGTAAACGCATTGTCCATTATTTGATTTGATCAGGGCAGGGAAGCACTAACAAACTGCATTTAGTCCAATAAAAAGACACAACATTATTAGGGTGATAAATAAACGGGAGTTGCTCCACGCATGACACAAGAGAACCCTCTGCTGGAGCAAAATGCTTACAGCACCTGGTATTCCCAGGCGGTCTCCCATCCAAGTACTAACCAGGCCCGACCCTGCTTAGCTTCCGAGATCGGACGAGATCGGGCGTATTCAGGCTGGTATGGCCGTAAGCGAAAGGCAATCTCTTGGTACACTATATAAAGTCAACGTGTCGCTTACTCTTAGGGGACAGAGAAATGTCCACCTTGTGACACACACTGAAAAGCTCAAACCTTGCTTGCATTTCCAGACCATATATTTCACTCTTGTGGGGGGGAAAAAGAGGGAATATCCTAGGTTCATACTTATGACAACTTCATGGACTAGGGCCCTATAAAATAGAGCGCGCCCACACGGAATCACGAAATACAGACATTAAACCGAAATTCAACCATATTCAAAAATGCCTTGAACTAAGGCGGAAATCAACTCAATCCCTTCAACTTGTTAGAAAATCCATTCATTTGCCCAAGTGAATCATAAGACATGAACAAAATGCATCAGTGATTTGTATTTCCACGCAACTTTCAGAAACTGAATAGGACTGCCCAGTTTCCGTGCGCATGCGTGCGGAGCGCGCACATGTCTACACTTTGTGTAGCCGTTAGCGATGAGGCTAATGATAACCTTCTTGTGGTAGAGAAGGAAAGGCTTCCCACAAAAACCTTCTCAATCAAATGTTAACTGCAAAGTAGCTTATGCCAGCCTGGCAGAATTATATCATGATTATTTGCATCAATACAGTGGCCATTTGTTTTGCAAACTCCGCAATCACATGAGCGCTACAGTAACACCGTTTAACCAAACAAAGGTCTCTTCCTGGCGCACCCTTGCCTAAAAAAGGGTAACTACACCCCAAAATCGATATGTCTTCCTTTTTTTCCAGACCTCAAAAGTGGTTTCCTGCTAGGGTTTTAAATGTTGCCGTGGACATAGAACATCTAATCATGTTATATTTCTATTAAAAAGGTGTACTTTTGAGAGCGAAAACCTGCAGAAGCAGGGACAAACGGTCAACGGGGAATAGGGGGAATTATTATAAAAATAAATGGGGGGGGGGGGGGGGGCAATCAGTCAAAACATTGAAGGGGATTTTACAGGGCCCTAATGGACTACAGACATTGACAGTCTCCTAGCCTAAAAACAAATGCTGAATGCACTGCCTAGATTTTTTGAGGTAAACGCATTGTCCATTATTTGATTTGATCAGGGCAGGGAAGCACTAACAAACTGCATTTAGTCCAATAAAAAGACACAACATTATTAGGGTGATAAATAAACGGGAGTTGCTCCACGCATGACACAAGAGAACCCTCTGCTGGAGCAAAATGCTTACAGCACCTGGTATTCCCAGGCGGTCTCCCATCCAAGTACTAACCAGGCCCGACCCTGCTTAGCTTCCGAGATCGGACGAGATCGGGCGTATTCAGGCTGGTATGGCCGTAAGCGAAAGGCAATCTCTTGGTACACTATATAAAGTCAACGTGTCGCTTACTCTTAGGGGACAGAGAAATGTCCACCTTGTGACACACACTGAAAAGCTCAAACCTTGCTTGCATTTCCAGACCATATATTTCACTCTTGTGGGGGGGAAAAAGAGGGAATATCCTAGGTTCATACTTATGACAACTTCATGGACTAGGGCCCTATAAAATAGAGCGCGCCCACACGGAATCACGAAATACAGACATTAAACCGAAATTCAACCATATTCAAAAATGCCTTGAACTAAGGCGGAAATCAACTCAATCCCTTCAACTTGTTAGAAAATCCATTCATTTGCCCAAGTGAATCATAAGACATGAACAAAATGCATCAGTGATTTGTATTTCCACGCAACTTTCAGAAACTGAATAGGACTGCCCAGTTTCCGTGCGCATGCGTGCGGAGCGCGCACATGTCTACACTTTGTGTAGCCGTTAGCGATGAGGCTAATGATAACCTTCTTGTGGTAGAGAAGGAAAGGCTTCCCACAAAAACCTTCTCAATCAAATGTTAACTGCAAAGTAGCTTATGCCAGCCTGGCAGAATTATATCATGATTATTTGCATCAATACAGTGGCCATTTGTTTTGCAAACTCCGCAATCACATGAGCGCTACAGTAACACCGTTTAACCAAACAAAGGTCTCTTCCTGGCGCACCCTTGCCTAAAAAAGGGTAACTACACCCCAAAATCGATATGTCTTCCTTTTTTTCCAGACCTCAAACGTGGTTTCCTGCTAGGGTTTTAAATGTTGCCGTGGACATAGAACATCTAATCATGTTATATTTCTATTAAAAAGGTGTACTTTTGAGAGCGAAAACCTGCAGAAGCAGGGACAAACGGTCAACGGGGAATAGGGGTAATTATTATAAAAATAAATGGGGGGGGGGGGGGGGGGGCAATCAGTCAAAACATTGAAGGGGATTTTACAGGGCCCTAATGGACTACAGACATTGACAGTCTCCTAGCCTAAAAACAAATGCTGAATGCACTGCCTAGATTTTTTGAGGTAAACGCATTGTCCATTATTTGATTTGATCAGGGCAGGGAAGCACTAACAAACTGCATTTAGTCCAATAAAAAGACACAACATTATTAGGGTGATAAATAAACGGGAGTTGCTCCACGCATGACACAAGAGAACCCTCTGCTGGAGCAAAATGCTTACAGCACCTGGTATTCCCAGGCGGTCTCCCATCCAAGTACTAACCAGGCCCGACCCTGCTTAGCTTCCGAGATCGGACGAGATCGGGCGTATTCAGGCTGGTATGGCCGTAAGCGAAAGGCAATCTCTTGGTACACTATATAAAGTCAACGTGTCGCTTACTCTTAGGGGACAGAGAAATGTCCACCTTGTGACACACACTGAAAAGCTCAAACCTTGCTTGCATTTCCAGACCATATATTTCACTCTTGTGGGGGGGAAAAAGAGGGAATATCCTAGGTTCATACTTATGACAACTTCATGGACTAGGGCCCTATAAAATAGAGCGCGCCCACACGGAATCACGAAATACAGACATTAAACCGAAATTCAACCATATTCAAAAATGCCTTGAACTAAGGCGGAAATCAACTCAATCCCTTCAACTTGTTAGAAAATCCATTCATTTGCCCAAGTGAATCATAAGACATGAACAAAATGCATCAGTGATTTGTATTTCCACGCAACTTTCAGAAACTGAATAGGACTGCCCAGTTTCCGTGCGCATGCGTGCGGAGCGCGCACATGTCTACACTTTGTGTAGCCGTTAGCGATGAGGCTAATGATAACCTTCTTGTGGTAGAGAAGGAAAGGCTTCCCACAAAAACCTTCTCAATCAAATGTTAACTGCAAAGTAGCTTATGCCAGCCTGGCAGAATTATATCATGATTATTTGCATCAATACAGTGGCCATTTGTTTTGCAAACTCCGCAATCACATGAGCGCTACAGTAACACCGTTTAACCAAACAAAGGTCTCTTCCTGGCGCACCCTTGCCTAAAAAAGGGTAACTACACCCCAAAATCGATATGTCTTCCTTTTTTTCCAGACCTCAAACGTGGTTTCCTGCTAGGGTTTTAAATGTTGCCGTGGACATAGAACATCTAATCATGTTATATTTCTATTAAAAAGGTGTACTTTTGAGAGCGAAAACCTGCAGAAGCAGGGACAAACGGTCAACGGGGAATAGGGGTAATTATTATAAAAATAAATGGGGGGGGGGGGGGGGGGGGCAATCAGTCAAAACATTGAAGGGGATTTTACAGGGCCCTAATGGACTACAGACATTGACAGTCTCCTAGCCTAAAAACAAATGCTGAATGCACTGCCTAGATTTTTTGAGGTAAACGCATTGTCCATTATTTGATTTGATCAGGGCAGGGAAGCACTAACAAACTGCATTTAGTCCAATAAAAAGACACAACATTATTAGGGTGATAAATAAACGGGAGTTGCTCCACGCATGACACAAGAGAACCCTCTGCTGGAGCAAAATGCTTACAGCACCTGGTATTCCCAGGCGGTCTCCCATCCAAGTACTAACCAGGCCCGACCCTGCTTAGCTTCCGAGATCGGACGAGATCGGGCGTATTCAGGCTGGTATGGCCGTAAGCGAAAGGCAATCTCTTGGTACACTATATAAAGTCAACGTGTCGCTTACTCTTAGGGGACAGAGAAATGTCCACCTTGTGACACACACTGAAAAGCTCAAACCTTGCTTGCATTTCCAGACCATATATTTCACTCTTGTGGGGGGGAAAAAGAGGGAATATCCTAGGTTCATACTTATGACAACTTCATGGACTAGGGCCCTATAAAATAGAGCGCGCCCACACGGAATCACGAAATACAGACATTAAACCGAAATTCAACCATATTCAAAAATGCCTTGAACTAAGGCGGAAATCAACTCAATCCCTTCAACTTGTTAGAAAATCCATTCATTTGCCCAAGTGAATCATAAGACATGAACAAAATGCATCAGTGATTTGTATTTCCACGCAACTTTCAGAAACTGAATAGGACTGCCCAGTTTCCGTGCGCATGCGTGCGGAGCGCGCACATGTCTACACTTTGTGTAGCCGTTAGCGATGAGGCTAATGATAACCTTCTTGTGGTAGAGAAGGAAAGGCTTCCCACAAAAACCTTCTCAATCAAATGTTAACTGCAAAGTAGCTTATGCCAGCCTGGCAGAATTATATCATGATTATTTGCATCAATACAGTGGCCATTTGTTTTGCAAACTCCGCAATCACATGAGCGCTACAGTAACACCGTTTAACCAAACAAAGGTCTCTTCCTGGCGCACCCTTGCCTAAAAAAGGGTAACTACACCCCAAAATCGATATGTCTTCCTTTTTTTCCAGACCTCAAACGTGGTTTCCTGCTAGGGTTTTAAATGTTGCCGTGGACATAGAACATCTAATCATGTTATATTTCTATTAAAAAGGTGTACTTTTGAGAGCGAAAACCTGCAGAAGCAGGGACAAACGGTCAACGGGGAATAGGGGTAATTATTATAAAAATAAATGGGGGGGGGGGGGGGGCAATCAGTCAAAACATTGAAGGGGATTTTACAGGGCCCTAATGGACTACAGACATTGACAGTCTCCTAGCCTAAAAACAAATGCTGAATGCACTGCCTAGATTTTTTGAGGTAAACGCATTGTCCATTATTTGATTTGATCAGGGCAGGGAAGCACTAACAAACTGCATTTAGTCCAATAAAAAGACACAACATTATTAGGGTGATAAATAAACGGGAGTTGCTCCACGCATGACACAAGAGAACCCTCTGCTGGAGCAAAATGCTTACAGCACCTGGTATTCCCAGGCGGTCTCCCATCCAAGTACTAACCAGGCCCGACCCTGCTTAGCTTCCGAGATCGGACGAGATCGGGCGTATTCAGGCTGGTATGGCCGTAAGCGAAAGGCAATCTCTTGGTACACTATATAAAGTCAACGTGTCGCTTACTCTTAGGGGACAGAGAAATGTCCACCTTGTGACACACACTGAAAAGCTCAAACCTTGCTTGCATTTCCAGACCATATATTTCACTCTTGTGGGGGGGAAAAAGAGGGAATATCCTAGGTTCATACTTATGACAACTTCATGGACTAGGGCCCTATAAAATAGAGCGCGCCCACACGGAATCACGAAATACAGACATTAAACCGAAATTCAACCATATTCAAAAATGCCTTGAACTAAGGCGGAAATCAACTCAATCCCTTCAACTTGTTAGAAAATCCATTCATTTGCCCAAGTGAATCATAAGACATGAACAAAATGCATCAGTGATTTGTATTTCCACGCAACTTTCAGAAACTGAATAGGACTGCCCAGTTTCCGTGCGCATGCGTGCGGAGCGCGCACATGTCTACACTTTGTGTAGCCGTTAGCGATGAGGCTAATGATAACCTTCTTGTGGTAGAGAAGGAAAGGCTTCCCACAAAAACCTTCTCAATCAAATGTTAACTGCAAAGTAGCTTATGCCAGCCTGGCAGAATTATATCATGATTATTTGCATCAATACAGTGGCCATTTGTTTTGCAAACTCCGCAATCACATGAGCGCTACAGTAACACCGTTTAACCAAACAAAGGTCTCTTCCTGGCGCACCCTTGCCTAAAAAAGGGTAACTACACCCCAAAATCGATATGTCTTCCTTTTTTTCCAGACCTCAAACGTGGTTTCCTGCTAGGGTTTTAAATGTTGCCGTGGACATAGAACATCTAATCATGTTATATTTCTATTAAAAAGGTGTACTTTTGAGAGCGAAAACCTGCAGAAGCAGGGACAAACGGTCAACGGGGAATAGGGGTAATTATTATAAAAATAAATGGGGGGGGGGGGGGGGGGGCAATCAGTCAAAACATTGAAGGGGATTTTACAGGGCCCTAATGGACTACAGACATTGACAGTCTCCTAGCCTAAAAACAAATGCTGAATGCACTGCCTAGATTTTTTGAGGTAAACGCATTGTCCATTATTTGATTTGATCAGGGCAGGGAAGCACTAACAAACTGCATTTAGTCCAATAAAAAGACACAACATTATTAGGGTGATAAATAAACGGGAGTTGCTCCACGCATGACACAAGAGAACCCTCTGCTGGAGCAAAATGCTTACAGCACCTGGTATTCCCAGGCGGTCTCCCATCCAAGTACTAACCAGGCCCGACCCTGCTTAGCTTCCGAGATCGGACGAGATCGGGCGTATTCAGGCTGGTATGGCCGTAAGCGAAAGGCAATCTCTTGGTACACTATATAAAGTCAACGTGTCGCTTACTCTTAGGGGACAGAGAAATGTCCACCTTGTGACACACACTGAAAAGCTCAAACCTTGCTTGCATTTCCAGACCATATATTTCACTCTTGTGGGGGGGAAAAAGAGGGAATATCCTAGGTTCATACTTATGACAACTTCATGGACTAGGGCCCTATAAAATAGAGCGCGCCCACACGGAATCACGAAATACAGACATTAAACCGAAATTCAACCATATTCAAAAATGCCTTGAACTAAGGCGGAAATCAACTCAATCCCTTCAACTTGTTAGAAAATCCATTCATTTGCCCAAGTGAATCATAAGACATGAACAAAATGCATCAGTGATTTGTATTTCCACGCAACTTTCAGAAACTGAATAGGACTGCCCAGTTTCCGTGCGCATGCGTGCGGAGCGCGCACATGTCTACACTTTGTGTAGCCGTTAGCGATGAGGCTAATGATAACCTTCTTGTGGTAGAGAAGGAAAGGCTTCCCACAAAAACCTTCTCAATCAAATGTTAACTGCAAAGTAGCTTATGCCAGCCTGGCAGAATTATATCATGATTATTTGCATCAATACAGTGGCCATTTGTTTTGCAAACTCCGCAATCACATGAGCGCTACAGTAACACCGTTTAACCAAACAAAGGTCTCTTCCTGGCGCACCCTTGCCTAAAAAAGGGTAACTACACCCCAAAATCGATATGTCTTCCTTTTTTTCCAGACCTCAAAAGTGGTTTCCTGCTAGGGTTTTAAATGTTGCCGTGGACATAGAACATCTAATCATGTTATATTTCTATTAAAAAGGTGTACTTTTGAGAGCGAAAACCTGCAGAAGCAGGGACAAACGGTCAACGGGGAATAGGGGGAATTATTATAAAAATAAATGGGGGGGGGGGGGGGGGGCAATCAGTCAAAACATTGAAGGGGATTTTACAGGGCCCTAATGGACTACAGACATTGACAGTCTCCTAGCCTAAAAACAAATGCTGAATGCACTGCCTAGATTTTTGAGGTAAACGCATTGTCCATTATTTGATTTGATCAGGGCAGGGAAGCACTAACAAACTGCATTTAGTCCAATAAAAAGACACAACATTATTAGGGTGATAAATAAACGGGAGTTGCTCCACGCATGACACAAGAGAACCCTCTGCTGGAGCAAAATGCTTACAGCACCTGGTATTCCCAGGCGGTCTCCCATCCAAGTACTAACCAGGCCCGACCCTGCTTAGCTTCCGAGATCGGACGAGATCGGGCGTATTCAGGCTGGTATGGCCGTAAGCGAAAGGCAATCTCTTGGTACACTATATAAAGTCAACGTGTCGCTTACTCTTAGGGGACAGAGAAATGTCCACCTTGTGACACACACTGAAAAGCTCAAACCTTGCTTGCATTTCCAGACCATATATTTCACTCTTGTGGGGGGGAAAAAGAGGGAATATCCTAGGTTCATACTTATGACAACTTCATGGACTAGGGCCCTATAAAATAGAGCGCGCCCACACGGAATCACGAAATACAGACATTAAACCGAAATTCAACCATATTCAAAAATGCCTTGAACTAAGGCGGAAATCAACTCAATCCCTTCAACTTGTTAGAAAATCCATTCATTTGCCCAAGTGAATCATAAGACATGAACAAAATGCATCAGTGATTTGTATTTCCACGCAACTTTCAGAAACTGAATAGGACTGCCCAGTTTCCGTGCGCATGCGTGCGGAGCGCGCACATGTCTACACTTTGTGTAGCCGTTAGCGATGAGGCTAATGATAACCTTCTTGTGGTAGAGAAGGAAAGGCTTCCCACAAAAACCTTCTCAATCAAATGTTAACTGCAAAGTAGCTTATGCCAGCCTGGCAGAATTATATCATGATTATTTGCATCAATACAGTGGCCATTTGTTTTGCAAACTCCGCAATCACATGAGCGCTACAGTAACACCGTTTAACCAAACAAAGGTCTCTTCCTGGCGCACCCTTGCCTAAAAAAGGGTAACTACACCCCAAAATCGATATGTCTTCCTTTTTTTCCAGACCTCAAACGTGGTTTCCTGCTAGGGTTTTAAATGTTGCCGTGGACATAGAACATCTAATCATGTTATATTTCTATTAAAAAGGTGTACTTTTGAGAGCGAAAACCTGCAGAAGCAGGGACAAACGGTCAACGGGGAATAGGGGGAATTATTATAAAAATAAATGGGGGGGGGGGGGGCAATCAGTCAAAACATTGAAGGGGATTTTACAGGGCCCTAATGGACTACAGACATTGACAGTCTCCTAGCCTAAAAACAAATGCTGAATGCACTGCCTAGATTTTTTGAGGTAAACGCATTGTCCATTATTTGATTTGATCAGGGCAGGGAAGCACTAACAAACTGCATTTAGTCCAATAAAAAGACACAACATTATTAGGGTGATAAATAAACGGGAGTTGCTCCACGCATGACACAAGAGAACCCTCTGCTGGAGCAAAATGCTTACAGCACCTGGTATTCCCAGGCGGTCTCCCATCCAAGTACTAACCAGGCCCGACCCTGCTTAGCTTCCGAGATCGGACGAGATCGGGCGTATTCAGGCTGGTATGGCCGTAAGCGAAAGGCAATCTCTTGGTACACTATATAAAGTCAACGTGTCGCTTACTCTTAGGGGACAGAGAAATGTCCACCTTGTGACACACACTGAAAAGCTCAAACCTTGCTTGCATTTCCAGACCATATATTTCACTCTTGTGGGGGGGAAAAAGAGGGAATATCCTAGGTTCATACTTATGACAACTTCATGGACTAGGGCCCTATAAAATAGAGCGCGCCCACACGGAATCACGAAATACAGACATTAAACCGAAATTCAACCATATTCAAAAATGCCTTGAACTAAGGCGGAAATCAACTCAATCCCTTCAACTTGTTAGAAAATCCATTCATTTGCCCAAGTGAATCATAAGACATGAACAAAATGCATCAGTGATTTGTATTTCCACGCAACTTTCAGAAACTGAATAGGACTGCCCAGTTTCCGTGCGCATGCGTGCGGAGCGCGCACATGTCTACACTTTGTGTAGCCGTTAGCGATGAGGCTAATGATAACCTTCTTGTGGTAGAGAAGGAAAGGCTTCCCACAAAAACCTTCTCAATCAAATGTTAACTGCAAAGTAGCTTATGCCAGCCTGGCAGAATTATATCATGATTATTTGCATCAATACAGTGGCCATTTGTTTTGCAAACTCCGCAATCACATGAGCGCTACAGTAACACCGTTTAACCAAACAAAGGTCTCTTCCTGGCGCACCCTTGCCTAAAAAAGGGTAACTACACCCCAAAATCGATATGTCTTCCTTTTTTTCCAGACCTCAAAAGTGGTTTCCTGCTAGGGTTTTAAATGTTGCCGTGGACATAGAACATCTAATCATGTTATATTTCTATTAAAAAGGTGTACTTTTGAGAGCGAAAACCTGCAGAAGCAGGGACAAACGGTCAACGGGGAATAGGGGGAATTATTATAAAAATAAATGGGGGGGGGGGGGGGCAATCAGTCAAAACATTGAAGGGGATTTTACAGGGCCCTAATGGACTACAGACATTGACAGTCTCCTAGCCTAAAAACAAATGCTGAATGCACTGCCTAGATTTTTTGAGGTAAACGCATTGTCCATTATTTGATTTGATCAGGGCAGGGAAGCACTAACAAACTGCATTTAGTCCAATAAAAAGACACAACATTATTAGGGTGATAAATAAACGGGAGTTGCTCCACGCATGACACAAGAGAACCCTCTGCTGGAGCAAAATGCTTACAGCACCTGGTATTCCCAGGCGGTCTCCCATCCAAGTACTAACCAGGCCCGACCCTGCTTAGCTTCCGAGATCGGACGAGATCGGGCGTATTCAGGCTGGTATGGCCGTAAGCGAAAGGCAATCTCTTGGTACACTATATAAAGTCAACGTGTCGCTTACTCTTAGGGGACAGAGAAATGTCCACCTTGTGACACACACTGAAAAGCTCAAACCTTGCTTGCATTTCCAGACCATATATTTCACTCTTGTGGGGGGGAAAAAGAGGGAATATCCTAGGTTCATACTTATGACAACTTCATGGACTAGGGCCCTATAAAATAGAGCGCGCCCACACGGAATCACGAAATACAGACATTAAACCGAAATTCAACCATATTCAAAAATGCCTTGAACTAAGGCGGAAATCAACTCAATCCCTTCAACTTGTTAGAAAATCCATTCATTTGCCCAAGTGAATCATAAGACATGAACAAAATGCATCAGTGATTTGTATTTCCACGCAACTTTCAGAAACTGAATAGGACTGCCCAGTTTCCGTGCGCATGCGTGCGGAGCGCGCACATGTCTACACTTTGTGTAGCCGTTAGCGATGAGGCTAATGATAACCTTCTTGTGGTAGAGAAGGAAAGGCTTCCCACAAAAACCTTCTCAATCAAATGTTAACTGCAAAGTAGCTTATGCCAGCCTGGCAGAATTATATCATGATTATTTGCATCAATACAGTGGCCATTTGTTTTGCAAACTCCGCAATCACATGAGCGCTACAGTAACACCGTTTAACCAAACAAAGGTCTCTTCCTGGCGCACCCTTGCCTAAAAAAGGGTAACTACACCCCAAAATCGATATGTCTTCCTTTTTTTCCAGACCTCAAAAGTGGTTTCCTGCTAGGGTTTTAAATGTTGCCGTGGACATAGAACATCTAATCATGTTATATTTCTATTAAAAAGGTGTACTTTTGAGAGCGAAAACCTGCAGAAGCAGGGACAAACGGTCAACGGGGAATAGGGGGAATTATTATAAAAATAAATGGGGGGGGGGGGGGCAATCAGTCAAAACATTGAAGGGGATTTTACAGGGCCCTAATGGACTACAGACATTGACAGTCTCCTAGCCTAAAAACAAATGCTGAATGCACTGCCTAGATTTTTTGAGGTAAACGCATTGTCCATTATTTGATTTGATCAGGGCAGGGAAGCACTAACAAACTGCATTTAGTCCAATAAAAAGACACAACATTATTAGGGTGATAAATAAACGGGAGTTGCTCCACGCATGACACAAGAGAACCCTCTGCTGGAGCAAAATGCTTACAGCACCTGGTATTCCCAGGCGGTCTCCCATCCAAGTACTAACCAGGCCCGACCCTGCTTAGCTTCCGAGATCGGACGAGATCGGGCGTATTCAGGCTGGTATGGCCGTAAGCGAAAGGCAATCTCTTGGTACACTATATAAAGTCAACGTGTCGCTTACTCTTAGGGGACAGAGAAATGTCCACCTTGTGACACACACTGAAAAGCTCAAACCTTGCTTGCATTTCCAGACCATATATTTCACTCTTGTGGGGGGGAAAAAGAGGGAATATCCTAGGTTCATACTTATGACAACTTCATGGACTAGGGCCCTATAAAATAGAGCGCGCCCACACGGAATCACGAAATACAGACATTAAACCGAAATTCAACCATATTCAAAAATGCCTTGAACTAAGGCGGAAATCAACTCAATCCCTTCAACTTGTTAGAAAATCCATTCATTTGCCCAAGTGAATCATAAGACATGAACAAAATGCATCAGTGATTTGTATTTCCACGCAACTTTCAGAAACTGAATAGGACTGCCCAGTTTCCGTGCGCATGCGTGCGGAGCGCGCACATGTCTACACTTTGTGTAGCCGTTAGCGATGAGGCTAATGATAACCTTCTTGCGGTAGAGAAGGAAAGGCTTCCCACAAAAACCTTCTCAATCAAATGTTAACTGCAAAGTAGCTTATGCCAGCCTGGCAGAATTATATCATGATTATTTGCATCAATACAGTGGCCATTTGTTTTGCAAACTCCGCAATCACATGAGCGCTACAGTAACACCGTTTAACCAAACAAAGGTCTCTTCCTGGCGCACCCTTGCCTAAAAAAGGGTAACTACACCCCAAAATCGATATGTCTTCCTTTTTTTCCAGACCTCAAAAGTGGTTTCCTGCTAGGGTTTTAAATGTTGCCGTGGACATAGAACATCTAATCATGTTATATTTCTATTAAAAAGGTGTACTTTTGAGAGCGAAAACCTGCAGAAGCAGGGACAAACGGTCAACGGGGAATAGGGGGAATTATTATAAAAATAAATGGGGGGGGGGGGGCATTCAGTCAAAACATTGAAGGGGATTTTACAGGGCCCTAATGGACTACAGACATTGACAGTCTCCTAGCCTAAAAACAAATGCTGAATGCACTGCCTAGATTTTTTGAGGTAAACGCATTGTCCATTATTTGATTTGATCAGGGCAGGGAAGCACTAACAAACTGCATTTAGTCCAATAAAAAGACACAACATTATTAGGGTGATAAATAAACGGGAGTTGCTCCACGCATGACACAAGAGAACCCTCTGCTGGAGCAAAATGCTTACAGCACCTGGTATTCCCAGGCGGTCTCCCATCCAAGTACTAACCAGGCCCGACCCTGCTTAGCTTCCGAGATCGGACGAGATCGGGCGTATTCAGGCTGGTATGGCCGTAAGCGAAAGGCAATCTCTTGGTACACTATATAAAGTCAACGTGTCGCTTACTCTTAGGGGACAGAGAAATGTCCACCTTGTGACACACACTGAAAAGCTCAAACCTTGCTTGCATTTCCAGACCATATATTTCACTCTTGTGGGGGGGAAAAAGAGGGAATATCCTAGGTTCATACTTATGACAACTTCATGGACTAGGGCCCTATAAAATAGAGCGCGCCCACACGGAATCACGAAATACAGACATTAAACCGAAATTCAACCATATTCAAAAATGCCTTGAACTAAGGCGGAAATCAACTCAATCCCTTCAACTTGTTAGAAAATCCATTCATTTGCCCAAGTGAATCATAAGACATGAACAAAATGCATCAGTGATTTGTATTTCCACGCAACTTTCAGAAACTGAATAGGACTGCCCAGTTTCCGTGCGCATGCGTGCGGAGCGCGCACATGTCTACACTTTGTGTAGCCGTTAGCGATGAGGCTAATGATAACCTTCTTGCGGTAGAGAAGGAAAGGCTTCCCACAAAAACCTTCTCAATCAAATGTTAACTGCAAAGTAGCTTATGCCAGCCTGGCAGAATTATATCATGATTATTTGCATCAATACAGTGGCCATTTGTTTTGCAAACTCCGCAATCACATGAGCGCTACAGTAACACCGTTTAACCAAACAAAGGTCTCTTCCTGGCGCACCCTTGCCTAAAAAAGGGTAACTACACCCCAAAATCGATATGTCTTCCTTTTTTTCCAGACCTCAAAAGTGGTTTCCTGCTAGGGTTTTAAATGTTGCCGTGGACATAGAACATCTAATCATGTTATATTTCTATTAAAAAGGTGTACTTTTGAGAGCGAAAACCTGCAGAAGCAGGGACAAACGGTCAACGGGGAATAGGGGGAATTATTATAAAAATAAATGGGGGGGGGGGGGGCATTCAGTCAAAACATTGAAGGGGATTTTACAGGGCCCTAATGGACTACAGACATTGACAGTCTCCTAGCCTAAAAACAAATGCTGAATGCACTGCCTAGATTTTTTGAGGTAAACGCATTGTCCATTATTTGATTTGATCAGGGCAGGGAAGCACTAACAAACTGCATTTAGTCCAATAAAAAGACACAACATTATTAGGGTGATAAATAAACGGGAGTTGCTCCACGCATGACACAAGAGAACCCTCTGCTGGAGCAAAATGCTTACAGCACCTGGTATTCCCAGGCGGTCTCCCATCCAAGTACTAACCAGGCCCGACCCTGCTTAGCTTCCGAGATCGGACGAGATCGGGCGTATTCAGGCTGGTATGGCCGTAAGCGAAAGGCAATCTCTTGGTACACTATATAAAGTCAACGTGTCGCTTACTCTTAGGGGACAGAGAAATGTCCACCTTGTGACACACACTGAAAAGCTCAAACCTTGCTTGCATTTCCAGACCATATATTTCACTCTTGTGGGGGGGAAAAAGAGGGAATATCCTAGGTTCATACTTATGACAACTTCATGGACTAGGGCCCTATAAAATAGAGCGCGCCCACACGGAATCACGAAATACAGACATTAAACCGAAATTCAACCATATTCAAAAATGCCTTGAACTAAGGCGGAAATCAACTCAATCCCTTCAACTTGTTAGAAAATCCATTCATTTGCCCAAGTGAATCATAAGACATGAACAAAATGCATCAGTGATTTGTATTTCCACGCAACTTTCAGAAACTGAATAGGACTGCCCAGTTTCCGTGCGCATGCGTGCGGAGCGCGCACATGTCTACACTTTGTGTAGCCGTTAGCGATGAGGCTAATGATAACCTTCTTGCGGTAGAGAAGGAAAGGCTTCCCACAAAAACCTTCTCAATCAAATGTTAACTGCAAAGTAGCTTATGCCAGCCTGGCAGAATTATATCATGATTATTTGCATCAATACAGTGGCCATTTGTTTTGCAAACTCCGCAATCACATGAGCGCTACAGTAACACCGTTTAACCAAACAAAGGTCTCTTCCTGGCGCACCCTTGCCTAAAAAAGGGTAACTACACCCCAAAATCGATATGTCTTCCTTTTTTTCCAGACCTCAAAAGTGGTTTCCTGCTAGGGTTTTAAATGTTGCCGTGGACATAGAACATCTAATCATGTTATATTTCTATTAAAAAGGTGTACTTTTGAGAGCGAAAACCTGCAGAAGCAGGGACAAACGGTCAACGGGGAATAGGGGGAATTATTATAAAAATAAATGGGGGGGGGGGGGCATTCAGTCAAAACATTGAAGGGGATTTTACAGGGCCCTAATGGACTACAGACATTGACAGTCTCCTAGCCTAAAAACAAATGCTGAATGCACTGCCTAGATTTTTTGAGGTAAACGCATTGTCCATTATTTGATTTGATCAGGGCAGGGAAGCACTAACAAACTGCATTTAGTCCAATAAAAAGACACAACATTATTAGGGTGATAAATAAACGGGAGTTGCTCCACGCATGACACAAGAGAACCCTCTGCTGGAGCAAAATGCTTACAGCACCTGGTATTCCCAGGCGGTCTCCCATCCAAGTACTAACCAGGCCCGACCCTGCTTAGCTTCCGAGATCGGACGAGATCGGGCGTATTCAGGCTGGTATGGCCGTAAGCGAAAGGCAATCTCTTGGTACACTATATAAAGTCAACGTGTCGCTTACTCTTAGGGGACAGAGAAATGTCCACCTTGTGACACACACTGAAAAGCTCAAACCTTGCTTGCATTTCCAGACCATATATTTCACTCTTGTGGGGGGGAAAAAGAGGGAATATCCTAGGTTCATACTTATGACAACTTCATGGACTAGGGCCCTATAAAATAGAGCGCGCCCACACGGAATCACGAAATACAGACATTAAACCGAAATTCAACCATATTCAAAAATGCCTTGAACTAAGGCGGAAATCAACTCAATCCCTTCAACTTGTTAGAAAATCCATTCATTTGCCCAAGTGAATCATAAGACATGAACAAAATGCATCAGTGATTTGTATTTCCACGCAACTTTCAGAAACTGAATAGGACTGCCCAGTTTCCGTGCGCATGCGTGCGGAGCGCGCACATGTCTACACTTTGTGTAGCCGTTAGCGATGAGGCTAATGATAACCTTCTTGCGGTAGAGAAGGAAAGGCTTCCCACAAAAACCTTCTCAATCAAATGTTAACTGCAAAGTAGCTTATGCCAGCCTGGCAGAATTATATCATGATTATTTGCATCAATACAGTGGCCATTTGTTTTGCAAACTCCGCAATCACATGAGCGCTACAGTAACACCGTTTAACCAAACAAAGGTCTCTTCCTGGCGCACCCTTGCCTAAAAAAGGGTAACTACACCCCAAAATCGATATGTCTTCCTTTTTTTCCAGACCTCAAAAGTGGTTTCCTGCTAGGGTTTTAAATGTTGCCGTGGACATAGAACATCTAATCATGTTATATTTCTATTAAAAAGGTGTACTTTTGAGAGCGAAAACCTGCAGAAGCAGGGACAAACGGTCAACGGGGAATAGGGGGAATTATTATAAAAATAAATGGGGGGGGGGGGGCATTCAGTCAAAACATTGAAGGGGATTTTACAGGGCCCTAATGGACTACAGACATTGACAGTCTCCTAGCCTAAAAACAAATGCTGAATGCACTGCCTAGATTTTTTGAGGTAAACGCATTGTCCATTATTTGATTTGATCAGGGCAGGGAAGCACTAACAAACTGCATTTAGTCCAATAAAAAGACACAACATTATTAGGGTGATAAATAAACGGGAGTTGCTCCACGCATGACACAAGAGAACCCTCTGCTGGAGCAAAATGCTTACAGCACCTGGTATTCCCAGGCGGTCTCCCATCCAAGTACTAACCAGGCCCGACCCTGCTTAGCTTCCGAGATCGGACGAGATCGGGCGTATTCAGGCTGGTATGGCCGTAAGCGAAAGGCAATCTCTTGGTACACTATATAAAGTCAACGTGTCGCTTACTCTTAGGGGACAGAGAAATGTCCACCTTGTGACACACACTGAAAAGCTCAAACCTTGCTTGCATTTCCAGACCATATATTTCACTCTTGTGGGGGGGAAAAAGAGGGAATATCCTAGGTTCATACTTATGACAACTTCATGGACTAGGGCCCTATAAAATAGAGCGCGCCCACACGGAATCACGAAATACAGACATTAAACCGAAATTCAACCATATTCAAAAATGCCTTGAACTAAGGCGGAAATCAACTCAATCCCTTCAACTTGTTAGAAAATCCATTCATTTGCCCAAGTGAATCATAAGACATGAACAAAATGCATCAGTGATTTGTATTTCCACGCAACTTTCAGAAACTGAATAGGACTGCCCAGTTTCCGTGCGCATGCGTGCGGAGCGCGCACATGTCTACACTTTGTGTAGCCGTTAGCGATGAGGCTAATGATAACCTTCTTGCGGTAGAGAAGGAAAGGCTTCCCACAAAAACCTTCTCAATCAAATGTTAACTGCAAAGTAGCTTATGCCAGCCTGGCAGAATTATATCATGATTATTTGCATCAATACAGTGGCCATTTGTTTGCAAACTCCGCAATCACATGAGCGCTACAGTAACACCGTTTAACCAAACAAAGGTCTCTTCCTGGCGCACCCTTGCCTAAAAAAGGGTAACTACACCCCAAAATCGATATGTCTTCCTTTTTTTTCCAGACCTCAAAAGTGGTTTCCTGCTAGGGTTTTAAATGTTGCCGTGGACATAGAACATCTAATCATGTTATATTTCTATTAAAAAGGTGTACTTTTGAGAGCGAAAACCTGCAGAAGCAGGGACAAACGGTCAACGGGGAATAGGGGGAATTATTATAAAAATAAATGGGGGGGGGGGGGGGGGCAATTCAGTCAAAACATTGAAGGGGATTTTACAGGGCCCTAATGGACTACAGACATTGACAGTCTCCTAGCCTAAAAACAAATGCTGAATGCACTGCCTAGATTTTTGAGGTAAACGCATTGTCCATTATTTGATTTGATCAGGGCAGGGAAGCACTAACAAACTGCATTTAGTCCAATAAAAAGACACAACATTATTAGGGTGATAAATAAACGGGAGTTGCTCCACGCATGACACAAGAGAACCCTCTGCTGGAGCAAAATGCTTACAGCACCTGGTATTCCCAGGCGGTCTCCCATCCAAGTACTAACCAGGCCCGACCCTGCTTAGCTTCCGAGATCGGACGAGATCGGGCGTATTCTAGGCTGGTATGGCCGTAGCGAAAGGCAATCTCTTGGTACACTATATAAAGTCAACGTGTCGCTACTCTTAGGGGACAGAGAAATGTCCACCTTGTGACACACACTGAAAGCTCAAACCTTGCTTGCATTTCCAGACCATATATTTCACTCTTGTGGGGGGAAAAGAGGGAATATCCTAGGTTCATACTTATGACAATTCATGGACTAGGGCCCTATAAAATAGAGCGCGCCCACACGGAATCACGAAATACAGACATTAAACCGAAATTCAACCATATTCAAAAATGCCTTGAACTAAGGAAAGGAAATCAATCAATCCCTTCAACTTGTTAGAAAATCCATTCATTTGCCCAAGTGAATCATAAGACATGAACAAAATGCATCAGTGATTTGTATTTCCACGCAACTTTCAGAAACTGAATAGGACTGCCCAGTTTCCGTGCGCATGCGTGCGGAGCGCGCACATGTCTACACTTTGTGTAGCCGTTAGCGATGAGGCTAATGATAACCTTCTTGCGGTGGTAGAGAAGGAAAGGCTTCCCACAAAAACCTTCTCAATCAAATGTTAACTGCAAAGTAGCTTATGCCAGCCTGGCAGAATTATATCATGATTATTTGCATCAATACAGTGGCCATTTGTTTGCAAACTCCGCAATCACATGAGCGCTACAGTAACACCGTTTAACCAAACAAAGGTCTCTTCCTGGCGCACCCTTGCCTAAAAAAAGGGTAACTACACCCAAAATCGATATGTCTTCCTTTTTTTCCAGACCTCAAAAGTGGTTTCCTGCTAGGGTTTAAATGTTGCCGTGGACATAGAACTCTAATCATGTTATATTTCCTATTAAGAAGGTGTACTTTTGAGAGCGAAAAACCTGCAGAAGCAGGGACCAAACGGTCAACGGGGAATAGGGGGAATTATTATAAAAATATAATGGGGGGGGGGGGGCATTCAGTCAAAACATTGAAGGGGATTTTACAGGGCCCTAATGGACTACAGACATTGACAGTCTCCTAGCCTAAAAACAAATGCTGAATGCACTGCCTAGATTTTTTGAGGTAAACGCATTGTCCATTATTTGATTTGATCAGGGCAGGGAAGCACTAACAAACTGCATTTAGTCCAATAAAAAGACACAACATTATTAGGGTGATAAATAAACGGGAGTTGCTCCACGCATGACACAAGAGAACCCTCTGCTGGAGCAAAATGGT